>NW_009623754.1:44138-101077 GCF_000690535.1 Cariama cristata
AGGGAAGGGAACCCGCAGACCTGGGGCTGTTTCTCCCCGAAAGAGTTAAGTCCAGTCTGCACGGGAAGTCAGTGCGAGCTTGCTGCTTGAATGGGCTTAAGCTGTACAAAATGAAACTTCAGCTTCCAGTTTTGCTTCTGCACTTTTTCCTGATTATTTGAGAGACTCTAAACTCCTTCCATGAAATCGGTCATAATTTAGATTCTAGTAGAAAAGTGAAAAGATTTGAAGTAAGACTACTTCTTTCACTGAAATCTCTCTTACATTTAAAACCTGTACTGTGAGATTCCTGTCCACAATTTCTCTCATTAAAAAAATGTGAACAAACAAGTAGAAGACCTGGATAATTCCACACACAGAACTAAATGCTAGCTGCTTTTTCTAAACTGTTTTAACTTTTTATTTTTTAGAGACAACCAAATGTTTAATTAGTCCCCCCTGTCCCCCCCAAATTATTCCTTCTCGCCTACCCCTGTATTTATCAAAAGTGGTAACAAAAAGTGTGGGGAGAAGAGAACAATTTTGAATTCTATATGTTTGGAGGAAGTGGAATGCAGGAAAGGAGAATTTTGGTGGAGAGGGTTAATTGTCAGTGTTGCATAGAAACATTTCCATCCTTCGGTAGTGTTAACAGCTGGACATGATGGTCTTAAGGGTCTTTTCCAACCGAAGTAATTCTATGAAAATCCCACTGTGCTTTAAAGACCACCTTTTCATTTCAAGTTTCCCAAGTATTTAACAAAAACCCTTTTTATTTTCATTTTTAATCATAACTAAAAATGAATACCCAAACTACACTTTTTGATGGAGCAAGCTTTGGGAAAACATAGCAGTGTTTAACAAGAAAAAAGTGAGAATTCATCTTCAGGTTTGGTTTTAGGGAAGCTAGAATATTATAAAAGTTGGCTAATTGCAGAAATACTTGCATGACTGGGTGAGAAGTGGTACAAAACAGGAAAAGCAGATATTTCTGCTGCCTAAAAGATTTCTCTTATAAAGCACGATAGACTTGCAAAGAAAGCAACAATATTTTGAGAATAAATTGTATTTAAATATTTCCTTCTATTTTATAGTTTATTGTACTTATTTGCCAAACTCACAGGACAAAATCCTAATTGTAAACTTTGATTTCCTCTCCTGTATTTTGTGATACTTAATTCACACCAATATATATATAGCTGTAGTGCCTTTTCCCCTCTCAAATGAAAATGCTAAAACTTGTTTTCCAAACTAAACCCCAGTTCTGCCAGAGAACAGTAGAGTGGCATCTAATGTGCAAAATCCTGTGAGAACTTGGGGAGGGGGGGGAAGTGTACTGTCTTTTTTGTTAATTTGTTCAGCTTGTATTTTATAAATCTGAAACTGAAATAAAAAGAAAAAAACTTCAATGAAATTTTAAATGTTTAATTGGCCAAAATATATATTATCAATAAATAAGGATTTACATATAAAAATACAGTAACTTTCAAATTCATCAAACAATATATTCTCTTCAAACATTTATATATATGTAAATAATTGAAAAGAACCCACAAAAATCAGAGAAAGAGGCAAGGCCAATTTCAAAACATGTAAACTATTGGGAGAGAGAGGGAAAGCACAAACTGGAAAAAGCAGAGGTGAAAAACCTAGAAGAAGAAAGAAATGGAACTATGGTAAATCTCATATTATATACACATATGAACCCATGCTGCTGCAGAATCTTTTTTTTTGTTACTTCTCTTTTTTATTTTTACAGCTATTTTCTGTTAAAAACAGAGACAGAAATAAGTTCCACTGTTGCTGCTGTTAGCTTGAAGAAGGAATGCAGCAAAGCTTTTCTGGTCCTGCCACTGTGACAGGATGGCTGTCAAACTTTGTTATACAGAAAGCTGCTTAGCCCTGGCTGAAATTCAGTGAAAGAGATTTTTACATTTGAGATAAGCTGTGGGTAAAAATCAGGCAAAATACCACAGCCTTCCATGTGTCGGGCATGTCCTGTGCAAAACAACCTTCCTAACTACTAGTAGTTCCCAAGTTTATCTGGGCATAGCTAGGTTAGAGT
The DNA here is from genome assembly GCF_000690535.1 of Cariama cristata. NCBI lineage: Eukaryota > Metazoa > Chordata > Aves > Cariamiformes > Cariamidae > Cariama > Cariama cristata. Next base: position 46,183 of record NW_009623754.1, read on the forward strand.
CTTAAACCCATGTGACACTTGTGTGTTGTGGTGAAAAGACATTCATATACCTAAGAGATGACTAGTTATTTCTATTAGAGTCTGTACATTTTGTAAGTATAGAGCAATTTTTCTCAAGTGCTAAGTCCTGTTGCATATAACTCTCAGGGAATACTTTAAAATGCTGACGGCAGGTTGGAAATGGACTGCTTGACTTGCAGTTCTGTTGTGAAAGCAAATGAGCAAACAAAAAAACCTGCCACAATTCCCAACCCATGTTGATAAATTATTCTAAAAAGCAGAAAATGTAGGGAATGCTACTGTAGGCTTTTAGGTTTCAGGCAGGAAGGGGGCAATAGTTACATCTATTGTACTTCTTAAGTCTTTTTTGTCTTAAATGACTTAAACGTTTTGTTTTATAGCTTTCTTGGGTCTGTCTATAGATTTCCTTTGCCTGTCTTCCTTCAAGTCAGCTGAGGGATATATGCAGGATTTACATCTCCAGCATTTCTATGATATCGTTCTGGGGATCGTGTCCTTGGTCTCACGAACACTTGCAGCCACTGGGTGGAGAACTTGTCCAACAAACTGTCTCAGTATGACAGAGTGAAAATCAATCCAACTGTACTTTGCTGGCTGGGCAAATTTGTCTAATACAGGTCATATATTAGGCTTTTCTTTTTCAGTGGTCAACGTGGTTCAATTTCCAGCTAGGACATAATTTGCACAATAACCTGAAGTTGAAATTAATACTGAGAAACAAGCTGTACCGGGCTTAAGAAAAATCCATTAAGCTGTCTGCATTAGAGGAAGGAGCTGACCAATGGAATCGAAGCACATTTGTTATACTGTAAGAAGAAAGTTTCAGATAAATATCACAGGAACCAGGATGACACTCCAATAAGGTAACTTTAGGTTTAATCTTAACTGCAAATAAGAATATTATTATTATGATTTATTTGTAGTACTGTCTTGTCTAAAGAACTCAAATAAGATCAGAGCCCCACTGTGCTAAACACTGTGCACTTGTATCCAGCAGAAGACTGTACCTTCCTAGTGGAACTTAATTTTTAAGTAGATAAAAGTAAGAATTTTCTGGAAGACCAAAGAACAAAGCAGAGTCCAAAATAACAGAGCTGTTCATTGACAAAGCTGAGGACAGAATCCAGGTTTCTAATTTTTGGTCTTGTCATCTTGTTACATCACAGCCTCCATGATACTATGACTTAAATGTGTCATTTTTTAAAATGCAATTTCAAAACAGAGCAGTCACACCAGTACACGAAGTAAAGATTTTAAATAGTGACAATTTAAGTCGATAAAGAGTTAGAGAAGTCAGGCTTTCCAGAAATAGTTCAGGAGGACGAAAAAAATTTCTTTCTTTTTCTGGAGAAAGGCACATGTTTAGCTAAAACAGAAAGCAGATTTCTAGCTCCCATCCTTTCAGTAGCAAGGGGAATACACAATGGTATCCAGAGGAAAAATTGCTACTGCCAGTGAGCTATAAAACAGAAGTCAGCTCTGCCCAGGAAAAAGAAAATGCTTTTCTTTCATGAAATCAAACTGCTTTTCCCATGTGTATTCTGCAAAAATGTTAACATTCAAGGGAAACATTCTTGTCAATTTATTTGGTGGAGTGATACAAGATCTGATACAATACAGAGGCTTTTGTGAAACAGGGCAGATCCGTGGTGTTCTAGTGGACCGTGCTAAGAACCAGGTAACTTGCAAATTATTACTTTTAAAATATAGGTGACACAATAGCTCTCTGGTTGTTACTTATAATGATCTCCCTTATATCAAGTCAGAATATTTCTATCACAAAAATCTTTGTCACAAAAAATGTGTCATATCATTGAATAGACTAAACAATTCATACAGGATGTTCTTATTTATATACTTGTCTTTGATTTAGAAGGATGGAAATTATTCTGGGATAGATTGCATCAGCTTTACTCCTGTTGAACAGTAATTTCTGCTGCAGATCATCTCAGTGGTAAACAAGAGCAAAGTACTGTGGAAAAAATTATGGACCTGGCAATATTAGTGGTAAAAAACTTTGAATGGAGTTTGAAGAGCTGCAAATTCCATCATTCATTATAGATAATATGAACTGGCTTTCTTTGAGTGCCTGTGCCATATGTCTTGGCTTCCTTATATATGTTTATGCTTTAAAAACAGCATTACCCAATTAACCATTTACTTGCTAGCCATCTAGCTGGATAAAGATCCTATTGGTAATGATTAGTCAAACAACAAGTTTGTGTAAGTAGCAAATTGGCTGAAGAGTCAAATTATTTTTGTCTGAGCAAACCAACAAAAAAATCATAATTGGTTCAGATCAAATAAAAGTGTCTCTGTTCTTCCTCATTCAAATCAGAAACTAAATTATCTCAGGTTGTGCTAACAATGATATTTGTATTAGGATATCCAAAGAGCAAAGCATAGTTAGAGATATACTGTGTTACTGGTGGAAATAATGTTGCCCTTTTACCCAGTAGTCCAGGGAGATTCAAATAATTTTCCCAGAAGCTGGAAATCCAAAATCTTCCTCTTTCTGAGTGAAGTAGATATCCTCTGTAGTTGCTGATAGATATCCACATTGTAGTTGCTGATTTTATATGGCATTCTCTCATATGAGAGGTGTTGAAGTTCCCATATCAGTATTTAAATATTCATTGACCCCAGAATAAAAAACATATATTTTTAGTGCCCAGTATACCCATCTGAGCCTTAGGAAAGCTGTGTTCCATTCACTGGCCTGTGAAGTGGAACAGTTCAGGAAACTCCTGACATGGCACTTAGAGCTCTGTCCTGTGCTAAGTGGATTTAAATGTGGAGTTTCCCCAAGAAACTGGGGTTTGCTGAAAACAGTCAATAGATAAGGGCTGCCTTGGAGAAGCAAGGTAGAGATAAGTCTCTTCCCACTGTCATCCTGATATATCCCTTAGGAGTTTAAGGTATGCAGTTACACAGAGGTCCCATCTGCTACAAGGCAGAAAGAGCAGTCATAAACTGTTGTTACAGAACAATAAAAGAGAATAGGTCTGGATTCAGCCGTAGCTGTGTGACTAAGGCCTGTGAGTTACAGTATTCTACCACATCCTTTTAACAGTACCTCACTAACGGAACAAAAGTTGATTTTCCCAGGTTTTCCTTGGACTTAAGTTAGCGGGTCCTGCCTGTCATGCATAGCCATGTTTTAATGCAACTCCTTCAGTTTTGTCCAGTTTGGAGGGAGGACACTGGAGCTTACGAGGTGATCTGCATGTGTCAGTTTGTTCTGCACACTGCAAATCATAAAACATGTCCAAACAAAAGCATAGACATTAGCCAAAGCACAGAGAAGAGTTTTAAAGTCTACATTTAGGTAGCTATTTTCTGGATGCACAGGGACCTTTGTTTTAAGTTTCCTGACATAAACTAGTAAGGAATAAGAGGAAAGGGGGGGGGGCTTTTACTTTTGATCCCCTGAATGGAATTTTGAAGAAGTTTACCTTTTTGTGTTGACTATGAGGAAGAAAGTCAAGCTTAGCGTTCAAAGGTGGATAGTAAGAAGGCTGCCCATATTTGTAAGTACTCACACCTGACTTAGATGCTGAACCAAAGTTAATGACCAGATACCTATGACCCCTTTGAAATCTATGTATTTGTTGTTAGCTCCACTGGGGACAGAGATTCTCTGTAGCTTGTACGTTGGGCTGTGCAGATGAAAGAAAATGTAATCAAATTCTGGCTTTCTGTGCATGTTCACACACACTCCCCCTTTCCCTCCCGATGTATAGTTGTCATAGTGTAAACATTCTGCTAAATATTTCCTCCACCTGCTTCAAACAATTAAAGAATCATCTCTTAACAGGAAAAATAAATGTACCAAATGTCACAATGCCTCAGGGGGATTGAAAATGATAACACAAATGCTGTAACATTCTATTTTTGATCCAAAGGTAAACAAATGAAATGATGTGTGTACGTGTGTATACACATAGACTCACTCTGTCGGTCATGTAATCCATCACTGAGGCTGTTGGTTAAGGGATAAATTACAGTTCCAACATATTTTCCAAACATTTAAACCTTTCTCATAAAATTATTTTGGACTGAAAATTGTCTCCTGCTCATTCTCAAGCCAGGTCTCGGAAGTGAATTTTCTTGGAAGGTTTCATAAAAAAATATGTTCAGAGGTTTTATTTTCACATAATAACTTTGAAATACATTAGTTGACATTTTCCAGATGCCCTTATGTGTTCAGGAGCTCAAAAGAAGCCCTTATTCAGGAGATGGACTAGATGGCAAAAAATGAAGAAAAATTTTTACCTTTAACCCTTCTGATTGCTATATGAGAAAAATAGTCATTTAGTTCTGATAGAAACACTCCCATTTTATGAGGCATAAATCTGCTAGTTTTTATTCTCTTTCTGATACAGCTAAATTCTGCAAGAAAGTGTACATCAGTACTTTCTAGTGAAGTTAAATATATACCTTTTTTTGCAGGAAATCAGGTCTAGATTTTGCATTTCACTGCTGCAATCCATAAGAGGAAAAAGGAAAGAAATGCCTCACTGTTTTCCCCTCAGAGCTTCCAGGAAGTGATCTTTTGAATTAGAGATGAACCAGGAGGCTTGCAGAGAGCTCAGGCTCCAGATCATGTGTGTGGATGTCTAAGGAATTCAGATTGATGTTTAGAGATCTAGTAATCTCCTGGAGGCCAAAAAATGAGGGCTAGTTCTTGGGAGTCCTCAGAACCACATACATAAAAGATATTTATCACTATACTTTGTCATAGTCTATGTTCTCATTTATTAGATGCATACATTGCTTTGCAATATTATGCTGTTAGCTGTTTAGAGAGGAGCCTGTGTATGTTCTTACTGTTTCCTCAATGCCTACTTTTGTGTCCAGGCTGTTCATTATTAGCTAGTTCTGGGATAGAAAGAAATAATCCATAACAAACTCTGTGTGGGCATCGCAGGCTATCACAGCATGGAAGAACTGACCAAGCAATTGACTTGAAGGCTTTAATTCAGTTCTAGCTCCACTGTGATTTTTTTATTTTTTTTTTTTTTCAGGCAGCTTAGAATATACTTGAATTAGCTTTACAAGAGTTAATACAAGCACTTGAAGCATCTTGTGTCCTTCTTTCTCCTGAGGGCATATTGACCTGCACCAGCTTCCATACTGCCGCAGCTACACTGCTGCTCATGGTGCCAATGTGACAGAAAAAGCTAGCTCAGGCAATCCTATGCTCCGCTGCAGTCTGCATCCTAGACATGTATTGCCTGCTTCTAAAATATGGGTAAGAAGAACAGCAGAGGTTTTGTGAGGATAACTATATGGATGATTATGAGATCCACAGTTATGCTGAGCCATAAACCTGCCTAGACAGAATAGAAGGAGATGCAGTCCTGTAGCGCGGGAGTGTACAATATTGTTGATGCAGTGGCCTTCCTTTTTGATGCTGCTCCTGGCTAATAGCATTTAAGCTGCTGACATTTGAATCAATAACTAGTTATCCCTTTTCAGAATGGAGATCATTCGATAATGGAAATGACAATGAAAGCGAAGGTAGACTCATCTGGCAAAATGAAAGCATTCTTGTCAGTGGCATTAGCAGGGATTTCAGAACTTTTTCTTCAGTCTTCAAAGTTTCTGCTCCTGTTCTCAAAAGGCAACTAGCCTTTTCCTGGGTGCTCTACTGAAATGCTGACTGGACTTTTTAGCTGTCAGGCTTGATTATCTTATCTGTTCAGAGCACTTTATCAATCTATCTGATTTGCATGAAGAAGGTAAATAAATTAAAACCTCATTACACATAGACTTCTCTACCAAAGAGCATGTCCCTGATGCCATATACTAGACTGCAACACCTAATGATTTCAAATCTGCTTGCTTTAGAATGAAAGCAAGAAAAGGAAAAAATAACTAGTGGATTAAAAAGTGTCCAGTCAAAAGATTATGTACCCCCAATGTGATCTAGTAAGCTCCCACTGAAATCAATGGAAGTCTCCCTGTGGTTTCATGGAACTTGTACAAAGTCCATATGGACCACATAGTCTTTCCTGTATTTACAGTTTGAGTTAAAGCTAGGGCCATAGTAATTTCTGAAAGGGCAGGAAGGGACTGTCCGTATTGCAAACAAGAGTTCAAATATTTGTTGCAACTGAAGGCCTAATTCCATTGAAGCCAGTTAGAAAGAGGAGCAGAACAACGTAATGAAGTGAAAGAAGTAAAATTCATTGTGAATTTCAATGGATACAGCATCAGGCTGCAGAACCAGTTTAAGTACTTTTTCTGGGTATTGTTGGAACAGCACCAGATTTTTAATACAGAATGCTAAAAAGGATGGAAAAACTTTTATCTTGATGTTTTAGGATGCGTTACTACACGTGCTTCAGCCTCTTCCTCACAGGTTTGGCTCATTTTTCTGAAGTATTAAATAGTTAATAAATGGCTTTGCTGTGTTGCCCTGATATTCTATTCTATTCTTTCTGGATTGTATGATATAGTGTAATGACATCACATCCATTAAATCTGTCTTTCTTGCTTTCAGAAACTTGTTTAATGTTAACTGAGGCTCAGGGGGTCTATTTCATGTATTTGATGCTATTTAAACTGCGGAGCTTTAATTCATAATGCCTTTAAAACAATGGAAGAATAACCAGTAAACGGGTCACTGAAGTTGTTACAAGGCTTCTGCACTAACAATACTCTATATGTTATATATGATTGAAGCACTTTTCATTTCCTGAACTCTTCATATTGCCAGTGAATACAATCCATACTTTGTTCTTTTAACATAACTTTGCTGTTTTAATAAAGGCTGCTGATTCAGCAATAAGTAAATTAAATTTAATATTAATACCCATGTTAACTACCTGAGAAATGATATCTACAGTACTTCTCATCATTAATCTTTTCTTAAGTAGATGATGAACTAGGGTAAACATTACATAAATGTGTACATATTTATACATACATACATGCACACATATATACACATAATCCCAAGAAATATAGCAATATGAGAAGACTGATTAACTGTAATGCTGCCATAAAACTACTGTATATAATTCATTACATTTCTCCATATCTCCATTTATGGATATAAAATGGACTAGCCAAAACTTGAAAATTACAGAATTGTCTAGCTGAAAGTTTCACAGAGAACAAACCTGCTCTTAAATAATGCATTTTAAAATAGGCTATTATACATACTAAAATTAATTTGAAAATGTCAATTGGAGATCATATCATTTATGAGCTTCAGACAGGTAATTATACTGTGTAAGCCATGAGACCGAGATGGTTCCTTTTCAAGCTGTTGTCTAGAATTTGTTGTACTCAAGTATTAGACATGATATTACCCCAACCCAAAGCCAGATATGTTCCAGATATGGTTACTTTTTCTCTTGCAGGCAAGAAAAAGAAGTTGTCCTTGAATATTGAGGTAGTAGCTCTTGACATCTGGAGATGCTATGTTCTTACCTTTGGCAGCAAAACATGCTCGTGATCCCACAATCTAGATGAAATGCACCCGAAATGCTAAGGTGTTCCAACGTACGACAGCTGAAAGTGTCCATGATGGACCAACATGACAAGGCATGATGCTTATACAACCAATAGCTAAGTTGTATGAATCCAAGAACAGGTTAAATAATATCCTCCTATGCAATCATACTACAGCCAGAGTTACTTTCCTCTCACTCCAGCCTATGACGTCCCAATCAACACTAGATACTAAGCCTTTAGAAAGAGGAGCCTGCAAGTAACTTGTGGGTGTTGATATGTAGTGTTTGACTGAGGCTGATCTAAGAATCATTGGAAAGCCTAAACTGTGAGCTGTGCTTAATCTGTCTGTAATATGAAAAGAGAAACAATTGGCCCGCTGCAAAAGCCCATCTCTGTATTTGTGTGTATTTACATATCGTGACTGGAAAGAAGATGATTTGTCACACTAGAGTATCTCCTCTGCCATAGGAAGATCTTTCATGCGGTGTTGGTGAAAGACTCCATCCTTGGAGCTTTTCAAGACCTGCTTGGATAAAAACCTCAAGCAATCTTGTCTGAACTCATAGCTGAGCCTGCTTTGTGCAGGAGGTTTGACAAGAGACCTCTGGAGCTCTCCCTCTTCCAACAACCTCAGTTCTGTGATCCTAAAGCTACAGCTTAATACCTATAGAGTGTCACCAGAAACTACTGTGCTGTACTGAAGAATGTATTTGTTTCTGTGTAGTGTTGTTGTTTTGTTGGGGCTGGGGGGGGTTGTTTGTTTTAATTTTTGTTGTTTCCCGCCCCCCTCCCAGAAACCAGCGAGCAAGTAGATTTCTGCAAAAATTTTACATGATAACCTTTAGTTTCACCTGAGTTTTCATCCCAATTGCAGAATCATTCCTTTAAAATGCTTCTCTTACTGAAAAGTGGCCCTAAAAATATTTATTTAATAAAGACCCATTAATACCCTGCCTTTTTTTCTTCAAGTTTTAACCCTTATTTTATTTTTCTTCTTTTTCTTTCCATTTTGCTGGTTAAATAAAAGTAATAGCCTGCACAATGGGAAGAAAATTGAAATTAAAAATAATTCTATTTAAAAATCTTTTTAAATCCTTCAAAGTCATAGGAAAAACATAATTTAATGGAAAATGCACAAGTTATTGTTGTGGATTTTTGTTCCCAACCAGCTTTTTTCTTCAGAAATGGGCATGAATCGTGGTACGTTTTTTAATAGTAGTAATCAGAAGGCTTTGCAACTGAAACCAGTCAAATTATGGCTTCTAAATGCAGACTTTTTTTGTTAAATGTTTAGTATAGCCATTCAGGGAAATATAATGTTGTTTTATGCTAACTAGCACAGATTGAAAGTATTTTTCAGTCTCGACGTTGAGTTGTCTAAGAACCTTTGTTTATATTGTATCCTATTTATGCAAGAAAATGAACTTCATTTTAAAGCTGGTGTCTTTGAAATAGAGGATAATTTGCGCTACATAGATTCTGTCTGCAACATTAGCTAAGTTTGCAAAGAAAACTCTTGGTAAAAACAGTAATGTTCAAACAGCCATATCTCTATTCTATACTGATATAACTCTGTGAATTAGAGGTGTGACAATTTACCTAAACATTATACCAGTGTAAGTCTTAATAACTCTTAGAGACTTAATAGATATAATTCTACTAAATCAAGTAACCTTTTTTTTTTTTTTTCAGAAATTCTAAGTATCATTTATGTTATTGGGGACTGCTTGCTGCCTTTCCATTTCTGCTAAAAATTAGGACACAGGCATCACATTCAAGAAGTTGGTCCTAAAATTCCATTTAAAAAATCTTCCTCTGAGCCAGTTCCAGAGAGATTGAGTTTGTCCCAGTCCCACTGAATGGAATTTGCTCTGTGATTCTTGAAACAGACTATAGTTTGAAGTCAAGCTTATGAAGACATTGGCTGATCCAGTGTGGAATGGTGTGTATTCAAACAATACATCACTTTTCTCAAGGAACACAAAATCCACTAACCTAGGAATGGCTGCATGATATATAATTGTGTGCTTTTGTGCATGTATCGATATCAGGTTTACATCTGACCATCTATATTGACAATGTCATATAACTTTGCCCCATGATTTAAAGGCAGAGTTTGTGACTGGAAGAGTAGAATCTAAGAGGAGTTCTTGTACTTCATGGGTGCATGACTACATCACTGATTACTTTCATTATTTTACAGAATGGATTTATTGTTTTCACAGAACTTTCTTGCCAATAGTACTAGAGTATTGCACAATAGAGAGTGTTCTTTCTTGCTTTTTTCACAGGTTCGCAATGCTTTTCACTACAGTAGTATATTAAACAGAGATGGGTTACAGGCTCAGGCAATGGCATCCAACTGCACAGAAGGTTTAACTATTACTAGTGTGCTTCTTGGCATTGTTTTCAACTGGATCATCTAATACTTTCCCAGATAATTGTCAAGTATGGTTTGGAAGATAGTTTGGACTGAGGACTGTTCCCAGTAAATAGTTTGGTCAATATCTGTGGGAGAGAAGAGAGTTTAGCTGTATTATATTATTAACCAGTATGTTCTGGGCCTTAAGTAATTTGTTGAAAGTTTATGGATGCATAAAGTATAAATTAAGTCTTCTAAGTCGTTGGCAAACGGCCTAGCCGTCCTTTCTTTTGCTTGTGATGGCTCCACATAGGAAGTTTTCTGTTTTTACAGGTCTAAATCTACAGTCATTTACTTCTGAAACTAGTCATAAAGTCTCTGAATAATTATCTCTTAGTCAATGCATATGTAAGGTTCTGCCTGAACAGCACTTACGGGATTCAGTGAATAGACTGTAAAGTCCTTGGGACACAATTTTTTTTCTTACTTTTATGCTTTCACTTTATTGGGTTGTTTTTCTCAGAATTTCAGCTAGTCCCTGAGAATACAGGTGCTCTGTAAGCCTGAAAATAACATTCCCCACTATTCACTCTTACCCTTGAGTATTTCCGATGCAACCAGATTGAAATGTGCCTCTCAGAATATGAGTGGCCTGGCTTCCTAACATTTTCTAAAGGGTCATTCACTTCAGTAAGAGTTTGCAACTGAATGAAAAATTCACTATGTTTGATTTTTACATTCTCACATACTAAAAGGAGAGCGATATACAAAATTATCTCCTTCTCAGAACTTAAAAATCACCATGCCAAGATTGAATTACAGACATGATGAAGAGATGCATCTTATCCATATGAAACATATACATGCTAGTTGATATTAGTATGCTGATATGAAGCCAGGAAGATTTTCAGAAGTCCTCAGCATCTAGATCTGGATGAGTTTCAAGACATGGTTATCTCCAGTTTAGCGCTGTAATGAAGTAAACCAGATTTCCAAACATTTTTAAGAGTCAATATCTCCCCCTCTTAATCGGAGCAGGTGGATGAACACATTTGGAAATCTAGTCCACTGCTGTACTGGAAGGAGAGTGGAAAAACAGATGTTTTCAAACATAGACATATTTGTTAGTACCCTCAAATTGCACAAAGCTGTCTCATTATTTGTGTATATTTCAAACATCTGTGTTGCAGAAAGATTGTGGTGCTCCCAAAAGGCCAGGTATTACTTCCAAAACCAGAAGTGAAAAACAGTGATTCCGTTAGCTATCATCGGTGGTCTCATTTGCCACCAATTACTATTTAACTTCATAAATCTTTAGGGATTTTACGAGTAAAGCTCATGCAGCTTTGAAACTGTGTTGGTTTTTTTTTCTTTTAAATCTGATTATTCACAGCTTGCTAATTTGTAATTGGACTTTTACAACTCAAAAACCTCCAGATTTCAGAAAAACTAATTTATTTTTTCTTGGTTTAATTGTGGTATTCACACTCAAAACTGTGGAGTGAGATTGCTTCTAGTGGGTTGTATGCAGTGTTCTGGAACTAATAAAATATATTATTGATTGCTTAATGAAAAGCACCATGCTCATACAGATTTACTGTGGCTGAGGATGGATACAACAGCTACTTCTTATTCTGTTTTGAGGATCACCTGCCATTTTACTTGGGTATATTGCTGCATATCAAGTGTGCTTTTAAATTAAGTTATGGTTGCCTACAGGGCACTATGTTGGGTGGCTCCATTAAGGTGCCCTTATACTTTTCCTTCCATGCAGTGCTACCCGTTGCTTTTAATTTAGCTTAAGATCATCAAAATTAATTATGATAGAGTGTATTAAAAGTTGAAATAGCAAATCAAAGAGTTTTATTAAGTGCCCTTTAGATTTTCTTACGTGTTTAGTAGTTTTAGCTTTTTATTTGCTCATCACTGTCTAATTCATTGTGATTACTATGAGAAGGATTGGTAAAGTAGAACAGAAATGTCTGACTACAGTGGGAATAACTGTGACTCTCTTAGTTCCTACCTGGGCTTCATATCTCTGCCAGGGGAAATAAATGCACAACGGTTCTAGCAGCAATGGTGGCAACTTGTAGTTGCCCTTCTGCTGTTGAGGTGTTTGGTCTGTGCATCTTGGCAGCAAAGCAGTGGCTGTGCATTAAGTATACAAAAATGCTGCTGGTCCTCCTCCATCATCCCAATGGCAAATATTCCTGGGCGTTAGTGGCACGTCCCGACAACCGTCACTGCGCTGTGGTGAGTCTTGTAGTGGGGAATGAGCTCCCACACTACCTGCCAGACATGACACGGCGTGCCCCCTGCATTGAGTGGTTGGGACAGGATTTATTGGGATTTTTTGGTTCATAGTTCGTAGGAGCTGCGACAGACCTATCCAGTGGTCCCCTTGGGTGGGCCTGCTTCTGTATGTGTTGGTTGCTGTTGCAGGGCACAGACTCTGTGAGATCCCCTAGGCATAAACTCCTGCTGGGATCCTAATCTACTAGTTCCCCAAATGGACTGTTAATTCTGTGGTTCTAGTCCACACCATATAAACCTTTAGCCTCCTACTAAAGCAGAGCAAACTTCTTTGCACAGCTGCTTGAACTTGCTCAGTCTTCTGCATCTCTGTTTCTGTCTGACTACCTGGCTGCTCAGGCTGGAGGGACTCAGGGTCGTGGGATACATCTGCAACTAGAGAATAAGATCTGGCATTCATTAGTGACATTGGATATACAAAGCTCCACACGTAAGGGATTGTAACATCCATGGTGAATTCCGAACCTAATGACATCATCATCAATATTTCAGGCAGACGAGCCATCTACCAAACTCAACCTGGAAAAGATGACACATGTGGTTCAGCAAATAACTATCATGTATTCATCTTTATGATGTTGCAAAGTCATAGATTTTTAAGTGAAAAGACATTATAGCCACCTATAACCACCTACAACCTTTACCTATCTTCCCCATTAGATTACATTAACTCAGATAATACATTCAATAGATGTACTATATCCATTGATATGTAGATGGGCATACCCCTCTTAACCATACTCTCCTTTCAGAGGATTAATAGTTCAATGACCAACAGAATAACCACAATACCTGTACTAGAACCATGCCATTGATATACCATACATAACAATCCCTGCTAAACATAGCAGTGCTCAAACACATACCCTGAATAGACTCAGATCAAATCAGCTCCTCATTTCTAGATGTACCTACAGCCAACGTGCCAGGTTATTTATTAGTTGTAATTCTCATGAAATCAGCAACCCACCGCCTGTAAGACCCCATGTGCACTAGCTTCAAGACCATTCATTCCCCCTAAATTGCATAACTTGCTGGTTTGTACCTCTGGTTCCTATGTCAGGGCCAGCATACTACAAGTCAAAGAATGTAATCCACTAATTTCTTTAACAAAACACAATTCTTTTGAGGTAAAAGATGACCACAAAAAAAGATGTTACATAAATGATACAATGCTGGGTAATTGTAATATCCCTTTCGTTCCAAAAGTTAATCCTCCTCATTGTTTTAAATCCTCGCTTTGCCTCTAGTAAAATTTTGTTTAGATTCACTTTAGACCTTGTTATACCTTTTTCTGCCAGATTAAACTCCTACTTACGATCAGAAATTTTTTTTTCCACGTAACCAATGTGCAAGTTATCTCCAGGTTATTTGACAGATCAGACAAATAGGCTGTACTTTTTCCATCTCTCACAGTGAGGCATATTTTGAAGACTGCATCATTGAATCTTTCCAGAATTGCTTCCAATTCCTTGATATCCTTTTAGAATTACAGGTATTAATTCTGGACATAGAATTCTAGTAATGGTGCCATTAATACTGTCTTACCATTATTATTGTGTTCCCTTGCTTGCAAATCAATTAAGGATCACGTTAGCTCACTGAAGGAAATCAGGTTCAGCTGGTCATCTACCGTTATAGTAATTTGTTATCAGTCTTGCTCTCAACAACAGCTTCTCTCGGCTTGCAAATATTCCTTGGTTTTAGACAGAAGACTTTGCACTTGACTGCATTAAAACCTATGTTTGGATCTGAACTGACCTCTCCAAGAGATCCAAGTGACTCTATACAACTGACCTATTCTCTGTATTATTTACCATTCCACCAATAGGTCACACTGAGTCCTCTGATTAATTGAAAGTAAAAGGAAATAGATTTTTTTCAGTATAAATTAGTTTAATGCATGAGACCATGACCCAAAGCCCATTAGACTCACTGAAAGAATTTCTATTGAATTCGGGGAGCTTTAGATAGTGTTCTGAGTCAGTTGCAGTTCTGCTATTTTAGAAATAAAGAATAAAGATTTTCATTGAACTCAAGATTCCTGAACCTCAGTTTCCAGTAGGAAGTGGAATGTATTTCATTTGAATCTGTCTTGCCTATATGAGTTACAAACTGATTTTTTCAATGACTGTTCCTTGGTGTTTTTATGGGTAGCATCTAATGTAGTTAAGTCCCTGATCTCAGTTTAGATTAAGGCACCAGTATAATAGCTAATAATAATTTTTCAATTCAAAATAAGCTGTTACAGAAATAAAAAGGGGTTACTTTAAGGTGAACATTCTTCAGCATTGGCTTGAAGCCATCTTCAACAGTCAAGTACAGAAAGATTTGTTGGTCAGATGACTTTCATATGTACAGCACAAATTAAAATCCCAATCTTGGAAATTTGTGTAACCATAAAACCCTGGACCATGTCTACATCTAGATTGTTGTAGAAGATGAATGAATCCATGTGAATTTAAAAACTATACCAACCTGCCTCAGGCCACAATCTATCCCCCGATTTTTTCCCAAAAATCGTAAGTAGGAGGTTCAAAAAGCCTTTGCTGTGTTCTTTTATTGATATTAAAGATACTACACACAATTTTCTCCCTCCCAGTGGCTAGAGACAGAAATTTATTTCCTAATTGTTGCCTACGTGCTTTGGCACACAAGGCTGTATCTTTCAATATCGAAGCAGTTGAGTAAGCTAATTACACTGATCCTAAAAGATTCAATGCCTGTAAGCTTTCTTCAGTGCATTCTGTATTTGTATCAGGAATGAAGCCTGTCTTGTCTGCTTGCTGTGCTGTGCGTGGGTTCTTAACCTCCTGCTAAGATCCTCGCTATTGATTTGGGTTGGCTCTCTCTGTAGGTGCCTGGCATGATGCCTTATTTCTCGCAAAGCATTAAATACCTGCTTCTGAAAATTGGGGCTTGAGCTCTTACTTGAAGATGGCCACCAAAAGCACATCTTTAGTGGTTAACTGAGAGTACTGCCTTAAAACAGGGACCTAAAATCTGGAAATTGCTGGTGGCATGCAGTAACTTGAGCAATGGCAGCAGATGTTCTGCCCTTTGCTGAAAATCGGGTGGATAGCATCCTGCCATGCAGGTGATAGTTTGTTGCCAGTGAATTATTGAAAATTCTTATGGTCTTTCTCTCAAATTATTTTTAATTTTTTTCTGAAAGAAGATCTACGTATCAAGGGATGACTAAGTTTTGCATGTGGTCTTATATAATAAATTCAATATATAGGTATCACTGTGTAAGCTGTTCTTTTATTGCACTGATAATTTGCAGTTCAGCAGCTGTATTTTTATTTAGACGTTCCCGAAGCCTGCTACGAAGATACAAGGGGAGAGAGAGAGGCACTGTGCTTTTTCCTGTGTTTTTTGGTACTGTTCAGATGTAAGAAAGGGGAAGTGACAACTGTAGTGACAATGTTGGGTGCTGTTCAAAACTTTCACTGGGCAGTTTCAACAGGTGAAATGTCATGGCAGAAACAGCCAGTTAGGCGGTAAAACTGAGGAAGGAAAACCAGGCAGGTTGTCAGAAATGTGCTCCTGGCTGAGTGACAGAGACGCACTCCAACAAGCATGCAAACATGTGTGTAACTACTTGTGTGAACGGCACTGCTGAAATTCAGGGAAGGAAAGATTTAGAAAGGAAAGGTATTACTATAGATATTTTCTCAGGCATTCAGGCTTCAGTCTATAGAATAGTTTGGCTTTTACTGCTCAGCTTTACAAAACGCTTCGAAAACTATTGATGTAGCAGAGGCAGGAATATGAGAAATCGAGCAATAGTGACTCTTAGAGCTCACATTTGTATGACTCATAAGATTCAGGCTGTGAAAAGTAGAAGCTTAACACAAGGAATAATGAAAACATTTGTTTCGCTTTATCTTTTCCATCAATAACTTTGAATAAGAAAAGATTTCCCCATTCTTTTCTATATTTTAAGGAGGAAGAGTAATTTACAGCTGCACCTTCACTGCTCTGGCTAGCGAAGACCAAGGACAAAGGCAGAAAGTGCTGGAGACAGCTTTGTTGCCGATAGCCACAAGGAGGAGCTGACTGCCTTAAAGAGAGGGTAGGGGATTGATTTACTAACAATTCCAATAAAAAGTGTTAATAAAATGAGTTCAGTACTAAAAGTAGCGCTAAGCTAAGATAAAGGTGAAGTATGTATATATTATTTACAAAGGTTACATAATAACTTGTGGGATAAACGCTCTGTTTAATACTCACACACTTCCAGGCAGCAAAGATACTCAAGGGCCTGATTTCTAAACAAAACTCAGAACACTGTTCTCTCCTAAAAGATAAGATTTGATTCATGTCAGTTCCTTAGGAAGAAATGTCCTGTATTTTATGCACCAGTGTGGGACACAGATAAAATATCTGATTTAATAAAAAAAAATAAAAAGAAAAGGTCTCGGTTCTGTATATGGTTGAATACCAGCGTGTGTTAAGCCAGGTGGCCTTGTTCATAAGCATGGCTCTTGCACAAAACAGCGTCTGTTTTTCCGTAATAGCCTTTTTTGCTGCATTATAATCTCTTTATATATTTAATACCATAAATAAAATAGTGGCATAGAAGAGAGCTATAAATAAAACACTGGCATAAAGGGGATATGCCAAAAGTGATCTCTCAGCTTTTTTTTTTAATATCAGTGACATAGTTAAAAGAAAACTCTGTTCAGTGCCATACTGGAAGGGATGAGGGAGCGACTGTTGCGTACCTCCCCAGACCAGCAAACACAAATAGTCACACTGCCAATGTTACAAATGGAATTGCTTTTAGTGATTCCTATCAACTGAGGCTTTCTTCTTCTCCTCCTTCACAGGGAACATACTGCTTATGAAAGATGCCAGAGTGATGCTGCTGACCTCTCATTAAGAAGTGTTTTGGAAAAGGTTGCATATTTCAACCAGAGAGCCAGCACCATGAACAAAGTATGAGGTATTGCTGTTCGGCCCTAATGAAGAGGTGTGTTTGGTCTGTGATTATAATCACTTATATTTGATCTGGCAAAGTACGCTTCAGGGAAAATGCATCCTGGAAATAATGTCTTTTCTCATTTAAAAAAAGGAAGGAGAAAATTTGATTTAGAAAGGTAAATATGAAATATAACCTTCTTTTTTTTCTCTAATTTTATGAGAGTCTTGAAATCAGAAATATTGCAGTTGCCAAACCATAGCCCAAGAAACTTAGTGAAACAAGGTTTATTTTAGAGATCTGGAAAAAGAAAGAAAGAAAAAAAGAGAATCCTAGATTCTCTAAAGGCAAATTTCAGTGAGGATGGAGATGACTGCAATGAAAAATGGGCCAAGAATATTATTCTTTGGCTAGAAGATGGTAATGATCAGAGTAAAAAGGCACAACATGAGTCGACCATCTGCATTCAAAAGATATTTTTCCATATTCAAAACTACATTGCTGTGAGTAGGAATCTTTTCTACATGAATGTTATTGGTATCAGCACAAGAAACCTGTCTCATGTTTGTTTATAAACAAGCAAAAACCCCAACAGTAATGGCAAAATTAGAGCATGGTTTCAAAGCAGCCCTTTGCTCTATGAAGAGGCAAGTTGCTGCAAAATACTGTTTTCAAGCAGAAAAGATCTCTGCTCCCACTGAGTTCATGGAGAAGGTGATGATCTGCCTGTCACAGGTTGCCCTGTGACTTCAGTGCTGCTTAGAGGTAGACTAGGAAGGGTTGAAAACTGCTACCTTTCACAGAGGCAAGTTCTTGATTTGGGGGGAAGAAGAAAATTCGTTGACAGCTCAGCTGAGGTGCTGCCTTTCACAGAAAAGTGTCTCGATGTGCCCAGACCTTGCCAAACTCAGTCTGGGTCAACCAAGGAAAGTAGCATTTTCAAGGGCAAGATTTTGCCACACTGAAAATTTAAATATACGATCTCACAGTTTCTATTAAATTACAGTGTCAGAGGAGCTGGTATGTGGGATTTAGTTGCTGTCACTATGCAGGATCTTTTAACTGTGAAGGGCATTGATCATGACGTCCTCACTCCTGCTAAGGTCGGGCATTCAAATAGCATAGCTGCCTTTTCCAGATGCATTTCTTTTGGTGAGAGAGATCCCCACTCCTGGTGATCTGGTGTTGCAGCAAGAGCTGGCAGCTGTGGAGGACTGCCTGTGGGTGGCAGAAGGTCTTAAACCACTCATAATACTGACTCCTAATGAGTTTTCTCAGATATTCTCAATTCCTTCACCACTGGCAATATCGGGAAGCTCAAAGTAAAAGGATGTTGATAGAGCATACTGTCCCACATCAACTATTTCACCTAAGGAATAAAATATTTTTCTGTTGGTGTTTCTCAGAAAGCAGATGTTCAGTCCTACATGGTGGAGCCATATACTCATGCTAAGTTGATTAAAATAACAGATACATTATGGGCAAAAGTGATGGCTGGCCTAGTACCAAAATTATTCTTTCATTGTGAGATCTGGGAAGAGGTGTCACTGATATAATTTGATGCATGAGAACATATCTACCACCAAGCACACAAGATTCCCACCCACTCTGTCACCTGATCTGGTGCAGGAATACAGGTTTAAGATACTTAAACGTAGGTCTGTGGTGCCAATTTAGCGCTGTCTCCTGTTAGATCTTGTGTCACATTTGCCATTGTTGTGGGGAAGTATCAAAACCCCTAGATGGTCTAAAATGTCCTTAACTGTAACTTAGTCTCTGTGGAGACTTGCCTATTAGAATTCCAGCAAGGTGCTGTCTTGGCCCAACTGGTGAGTTCTTGGCAGGTGAGTATCAATGACTCTAGTTGTGGTGGCTGAAATACTTGCCAACTCTGTCTGCCCCTATGGCCAATATGGCAGATCAGAAGATAGCAGGGATGCCTGAAACACCTAAGACCAAGGTGGCTTGGCTAAAATGTCGTTAGCAGCTTAAGCAGCAAGGCTTCACAAGAAGCAGCTGAGAGATGGGTGTGCATTGCACTTCACTGGTATGCAACCTCAAGTAGTTGACTTCAAAACTTCTACCTGTACCTGGATGGTGTCCTGTTAAAAAAGAAGATTGTTTCCTCATTTTATAGCACAGTTTTCCTTGCATGGACAACATCTATTTAATGTTATCCTGAATGAACTGCAATTTGAACATGACAGAATAATAGAGAACAAAAAGTCTCCATTAGAGAGGGAAATTTGTTCTTTTGGGCTAAATTTCCTGGGCTTCTTAATATGGCTTCAGACTCTGTTGACAGCAAAGATCCTTCGCACTAACACAAAAGCCTGAATGAAATCCAAGATTAGTAACTGTAACAGACACATGACAACTCTTCATTCCTCTTTGAGTGAGGTTTGGTGTCTAAAATACAGTTGGCCTAATTTTGATTGGCAAATCTCTTACTCTTTTTATCTATGTTTTAATGCAAAAGTTTTTCAAAATAAGTCTCTCCCATCCCAGTACAGGAATCTTTCTTTCCTCTTCCCTTTACTTTATGGGAGAGTGCCATGTAACTTGACAGGCTCCATTCTGCCAAGCTCTTTGGCTTTTATTCCACTATAGCAAATAAGGCAATTGGGATAAAATCAAGTAATAAAATGTGCTGAAGTCCAGTGTCAAATATAGCTTATGTGACTTCAGTGAAACACAGGGTTCTCACTGTGATAAAGCTTGATTTTGCATCTGTTCATATTTTTATAGACAAAAAATGTTACTTAAATCCACGATTTAAAACATTCTTGGCTTATCAACTTTTACTTGAAATAAAACTTCTAAAGTAAATGTAACCTTTCTTGTGTGAAAGCTGCATATTATAGTTAATGATTCAAATCCTAAATTCTTTGTGGGCCTTACTTAGTTAAAGCTCCTACTGATCTTCAGTGGAGGCTGAATTACTGGCTCATCAGTATTAGTAATAGCAATCCTAAGCACTGTTTGAAGAAACCAATACAAACTCCCTGAATAAATTCACCATGTGAGCACATAAAGCTGATGGTTTGATGGACTGGGAAGTGCTAACCTTTCCTGCAAATGATCCTTAGTGTCGCAGCCACTAGTATATATGAGAAGAGACATTTTAAGAAGCTGGGTAGACTTGATGCATCCAAAATCATTAAACATTATTCCATAAATGACATGGAATTTGTCCTGTGTACAATTGCAGCAGTTTCCATCTGACAGTTCATCTGAGAGAATTGGGCCTAATAAGGAGGGCAGAGGTCCTCAGCTAATGAGCAAGTCGAGGTTCTGATCTATTTGGTTAGATAGAAACTACCCTGTCTTTGAGACTTAAAATAAGATTAGGGCTTTGGCCTTGTTTTCAAACATTTGTTAATCATCAGTGGCTTAATCCTGCAGGACTATTCACCTGAAATCAGTGGAACTGATCACAGGAGTAAAAAATGTACTATTGGGCCACGGCCACAGTATATTCCCCATGACATCATTAAGTCTTCCTCCACCTCTCAGGTCCTCTTCCTCAACATGCTGGCTCATCATCATCCAGGGAGGATGAGTTCAGTCTTGCTTAGCCCTTGCTTAGTCTGCAAGAAATGTACTAATTGAAGAGTGATTCTTTATAATCTGAATTCTTGATGAGTAGAAAAGCAACCTTTTTTTTTTCCCCACACAAAAAGTTCTGTTCTTGGTAAAGTCATAGCTCAACATGTTTAACATGCTTAGGTGAATTTTTTCCTGCCAAAAATGTCAGTATTATTGAGTTTATAATTTCTCTTTCCAGAAATTATTAATGAAAATGTCTGCAAAGATTATTATTTTTAGGGGAGAGCAAGTAAGTTCAGAGAGAAAAACACTCCAGAAAGTATATTTTGCAGATTTCAGTCACCATATGTGTGTGTGTGTTGGGGGGGGAAGTTAATTAAAACTGCAGAAAAATTTGACCCTGTTAAATCGCAACTAACAGAGTTTGGGCACTGTGCTGCAATGATGTCATCCTGGAGCTGCTTTGGTCATTGCTAGTTTGCTCTCTGTGTCATGACTCATTTCATAATGTATATTGGCCCTGAGAAAACTGCTCTCCACTTGACCCCTCTGAAACACAGCCACCAAAACAATAACTGTTAATGTGAGCACCAGACTTTTGTGCTGATAGTTTTCTGAATGAGACTCGGTGATTTATTCTTATCATCAGGTACTCCGTTAGAGAGGTGGTTGAGGTATGGTATACTTGGGATGTCATAATACTTTGAAGTTGTTAGTATTTTAGAGGGAAGAGTGGAAAGAGGAAAATGAACTGAAGCTGCACACATGTAAGTGACAGTCACTGACAGAGTGGTGATGGGCCCACTGTAACAAAAGACTCCAGAACTACAGGTTGAGCTGAAGACACAGACAATGTGGTTAGAAAGGCCTTTACAGACTTCTCTTTTATGAGTTAGGCCTAGGAGGATTGATGTGAAGTGTAGTGCTTGGTAGGTCACATGTAACTGCTTGCCCATTATCGAACAATACCTGAACCTCCACCAATTGCATCATTACAATGAGCATTTCAGTTAAGGGAGCACATGAAACGTTACAGTTTTGCCACAGGTAGCAGATGTTCCCTGCATGAAATCACAGTAATATGATCTGTAATTCTTCTAAAAACTGGATGTAAACAAGTACAGCACATTTTTTTTCATTAGTTCTCATGCATTTGCAAGTAGTATACATAACCCTGTGCAAAAAGTTTAGCTGCATTATCTCCATTGCCAGCACTGATCTCCAAGGTATGCTCCTTTGGGTGGACATTCTTTGCCCTTAATCTAAGACCTAGTCAGTGCTAGAAAGGTCTATCTTGCAGAATGATACAGGCATAGTTTCCTGATACCAGTACAATTTCCATCTCCAGAAAGCATTTTGTCTGTACGGTTCATGCTAATAAAATAAGGTATACCACAAACAGTATGCCATGTTTTTTCAATGTAACCATCTAATTAAAGTGTTTGCTAGATAAAAAATGTTGTTACAGAATCAAACTAAAAGTTTTGAGTGTCGGCCTAGCTTAAGAGAATTATTTGCTGCTGGCCTGACTTAATATTTAGCATTTAAAAATACTGTTGGTTTTTACAACCAAAAAAAAACCCAAACAGTTGGTCTGTTAAAGGTAAGGAGAGTGGCACCAACTTCTGTGTTCCCTGGCTGGCACATGCAGAGGGCTAGCTTACCTTACAAATATGTCCTCAGGCCAAATAAAGATTGCTAATATAGTGACAAAAGATTGGTTTTATTTTCTGTTGCACAGCTTGAATTCTTTCCTGTTCAATGTGTGACAAAAGAAATCCTATTTTGTGGCTGTTAAGTCCAAGCAGTACAAATTCTGTTTTCACTTAACTTAGTAAGCAACTCTGGTTTACAGTGTAAGACAGTATTTTTCCAGATTGTGCTACTATAGCTAACTTTGTTGCTATTCTATACGAAGTACTATGTATTTTTCATCTTGTCATCTTTACAAAAGTGTAAGAAATTATTTGCAATCCTAGATCATATAGAGTCTGCTTTCAGAACCGGCTGACTGGTACTTCTCCAACATCAACGGCAGCTTTGCTAAGGCAAAGTAAATGTCATAAAATGTTTTGTTCTACTGCAGACACTGGCAAATAATTGGCATCTGTTTTCTGTTGTCTAGCTGCCATTCTGTTTTCTGAAACAGAAGCTTCCATTTCTCGTCTAATTCCTTCATGAATTCAGTCTCTTATGGGATTGAAAAAATTGTTAGGAAAAAATGTAAAACATTCTCTTAAAGGAAACATAAAAAGTTTCATAGTGATTTTCATGTAATTAATTGTTCAGACTGGTTGGGATTTCTTAAAATAATCCAAGTAAAACCTCAAGAACATTTATCTTGACAACTGGAAAATTCTTCAGCTGAATAGTATAATTGCTTCTGGTTTTGTATGGATATTCTTGACAGATTCTATCGGAATTCAGTTACTTTTGTCATTGGCTTTACTATTTTACCAAAATGTAACATAAACTCTGTGTGTACAGTAGGTAGATTTTTCAATTGTATCCAACTATTGGCTAACAGCATATAAAACCAAAATAGATATTCAACTCGTTATTGCTAATGCTTTAAAGCAGATAAAATAGCAGCCTGACTTCAGGAATTCTTTTGGCTAAGCATGTGACATTAATACTCATTAACATACTTTCAAATATATTGCCAGAGTAGTAGTAAAATCAACACCTTCTAATTTTTATATTGAAACTTTGCCAAAGTGCATTTGGTCTTGTCACTACCTAGCAGTGTGCATGATACATAAGATATCAGCATAAACACTGAATGAAAACAAAATTTCTTTACTAAGTGAAGACATGTTGCAATTTTATCATGAACTGATATTGTTCAACTACATAAGCAAAATCCATGGTAAAGGACTAAGAGCCAGGCAAGAGGATAAGAGATGAGATCAGCTTTTGTTTTTACACTTACATGTTTTCATAGTTTGTCAGTGTTAGATACCAAATAACACCCAGAAAGCTGATTCCGGCTTTTATACTTACTGTTTGCCATTTGGATAAAGTCTCAAATAGTCACTTAAGTTTATGGGCAATATTTGCCTAGAGTAATGCATAATCAGATACATTTTCTGTGTTATTTCAGATCAGACCAACATATGTACATTAACAGTGGAATCTTCTCACAGCACACTTCGTTTCAGTAAAATTCAAATTCTAGGGCCTTATAAAATGAGTTGTGAGTTTCATCACTGCTGTGAAATGAAGAAGATACAGTTTTAGATAATGTGAATCTGTGCTTATTTATAAGCAGTATCACTAAACACTTTGAAGATAAAAATACATAAATGTAAACAGGTATTTGCTTCCAGAGCCCTGAATCTGCAAGATTATTTATCTGGGATAAGCTAAAATTTGTTGTGAGGTCATTGTTTTTTCATGTATAGTACACACGAGACATTTCTGTCTCAATCTTATCCTGTGGCTTGTGTGAATTCCTGTTTTTTTTCTGTCTAGTCCCTAGCAGATTTAGAACCCAAATCACTGCAGATCTTTATCAGATACTTTACTGCAATATCACAGTTGTGGTCTAGGACTGATAGGGCAATGGCATGTAGGAAAAAAGCACAGTTACTCTCTCAAGCAGAAAGCTTTGATACTAGCAGAAAAATGTGGAGAAGTTTTGTTTTGTAGAGCCCTTATTCACGGCACCATTTATGAGACAAAATGGCAATAATTTCATTTACGGAACTGTGAATCTGTATCATTGAAATAATGAGGTCTCACTGAAGTAATTCTCTCTTTCTCCTAAACCTTGCTGTTTTGGTTTTGGTCAAGAATAATTGGCTGAGGCTTCATTTTAACTTTACAGTTAGTTACCCAGCATCCTCGGATTTGACCTTCTTCATCAGTCTCAGTTACTGTTCCTAGTTTTACTGTATGCTTACCTCTCTCTTTCTATTTTACTTCTTCCTCCTGTAAAACTTCCATTACAAAATCATTATGCTCTGTGCCAAGTACATTCTTGGTGAAATACTTTCTATAATGTTTTCAACTCTTCTAATACCAGAACATGGACTGCAGCATTTCAAACTGATTTGATAGTCTAAGAAATTTTCCTTTGTTTTGTTATTCTAGTTCAATATTAAGAAAAACAATGAAGGAAAAGAACAAAACCTGTGTTATGAAGGAAGAACAAGCGCTTCTTCCATTTTTTATAGAATTTTTTTGATATATTATGACTTGCTGCTTCAGTTTGACACCTGAAGAAGAGCCGGTCCCCAAAGCT
Source organism: Cariama cristata (assembly GCF_000690535.1). NCBI lineage: Eukaryota > Metazoa > Chordata > Aves > Cariamiformes > Cariamidae > Cariama > Cariama cristata. Next base: position 71,068 of record NW_009623754.1, read on the forward strand.
TTTCTTTTTTTTCTTTTTTTTTTCAATTTTACAAGCTGATCTAATAAAAACAATGTCTACCGACCTTTTCTTTTAACCCTCATGGCTGCAGCAGCACTACCACTGTTAGTGGTATTCACTTTTCTACTGTGATTTATAGCAAACAGGTTTTGAACTCTTATCAAAGTGTAAACATATTGTTACCGTTCTCTCTGTCACAGAAACAGCTACAACCAAGCACCATAAAAAAGTTTACACTGCAGCAGAACCTTATTCTGTGTGAACACTCTGGCCAATTGAAGTTGGCACATTTTTCTATGAAGTGCAAATCATGCAAGGAAATTGTTGCTATCCTGTGACTGAATAACCATTAAGCTGCAGTATACACTTAAAGGCATATAGTGGCATAGTATAATTCAGTGAAAAGGCAGAAGGTTGAGTAGTTCGAATTTCTTCAGTTTATTGTAGCAGAACTGGTTCTAACAAATTTTCAGGTGTTGTCACCTGAATTTTAATTTGTGAGCAGTTTTAGGAAAGTTATTTTCATAATACAAACCCTAAAACTTCTTGAATTTTTTATGTTGGGATATTATTCAGATGTATACTGCAGTTTTTCTAGTATTTACTTTTTCCCACTGAAAGTGTTATAGCCCTAAATTATCTAAGAAATTAATTATTTTAATTCCCCTAAAATTTCCTTTTTTGAATTAATTCACTGGAACTGTTATATAGCATGGTACATTGTCTTAGAAGGTGCAGTTTATTCATCCACCTTCACTCCTTTAAGGATGGAGTCTATGCCTTCTAAATCTCTCATAAGGCTTATGACCGTATTTCTTCCTGAGTAGCAGGTTTATCTGTAGCATTCATATGAAATAATAAGCTCATCAGGATCAAGAACTAGAATTTCCACAAGAAGTGTGCAGCTATGAGGAAATGTACCTTTAATGTTGAAATAATTCAAGGCAAAGCATTTTTGCTGATTTTGATAAACCTGGAGGAAAAAAAAATTCTGCACTTCCACTCCCCCAAATTAAAGTGAACTTTTTTATTTTTGACTTATTATTATTTTATTATTTGACTTATTATTATTTCCTTCTACCATCTGGAATGACTGATTTCTGTCCCCAGGTAAATTGCTTCCTTTTATGATGTCTGTCTTTTTGTTGTAGATCAGAGTTCCAATATGGCCATGCTCTTGAAAAAGAAGCACTTGAATACACAGCTCATTTATCAAGGCAAAAGTGTTTAACTATGACCTTAAGCACATGCTGCCGCTTGTTAGTTTAACTGAAGCTACACAAACACGATAAAAGGTAACTGACCTTCATTCTGTGCTCTAGGTTTCTGTTTGATGATGATCCCACTTTCTCCAGAGGTTTAACAAGTGTTTACTTTTTAACTAACTCTCTGATTACACGATTCTCTTTTCCCCGACTCTCTTCCTTCATCATATGATACAGCTTTTTTCTTAAGTCTCTGACATTTCAAGTGAGGGTCACTGTATTTATGCAGTGCCAAGAACTAGGAACAGTCTTAAGTGCTGAGTGTGCTCTTCCCCATTGTTCTGCAAATTAGTCAACATGAAACCAAATAGTGATAATGTGTTGTTATGATTAAGGTTAATAAGCTACTGATTATCTCCACAGACTACAGTTCCAGACACATTATTTAAATGGATTGCTTTGCTGAACTAGTTGATAAAAGTTCCGAATTTCCTCTTGTTGTGATAAAAGATGTTATAAGCCTTTAGAGGGATAGGGAAACATTACACAACAGGAACAGTTTACTCTGTCCAGCACGTTACAGATTTATCTTACAGTGACTATAGCATACTATAGCTCCAGAAAGCCTTGTCTGTAACAAAAAGATGCTCCTCTATGTCTCTGAAACTAAGCCACTTGAAAAAAAAAGTCTTGAGCAACCTATTGTTACCTTTCTGGTACGTGCAACGAATTTAACAAATGATGGTGTTCAGTTAACCTGGCTTTCTAAAATTGATCAACAGGCAAGGCCACTAGTTTTATGTAATCTGATATTTACCAGGAGTGATCTAAACATGAATACAGTAGCTCAAGTCAACTATCTTTCAGTAAAACCACTAAAAACAAGGCAGTTTATAAACTTTTTTTAAAAACCACAAACAAACAAACAAAAACCCAACCAAAATAAAAAAAAAACCACCCAAAAAACCAAAACCCCAAACATAATTTGAACTGAGTCCTTTGCAAAACTACCAGCCTGGAAGAACACTTCCTAACGTTCAAAATTAGCAAAAGTTTTTAAAAGAACAAGCTTTAAAAAAACAAAACAAAACACTATGTGTTTATAGGATACCTAAATCTCAGATCAGAGACAGAATTTTTGAAAATTATATTTTTTGGCCCAGTGGTAGTTTTACAACTCATTTCAGATCATTTGCAATTTAGAAAACACTGACCAGAATACTTTTCTCTAGCTCTGGAAGAGGATAATTTCCTTTGAAATTCACAGTCAAATCTAGATTTCTCCTAATGACAATGCTCCATTCACTAGTCCCAGGAAAAAAACAGCACAAGAATTTGGAAGAACTTTCTCTGACATTTTAGCCAAGGGTTCCAACTGCTACCAAATGGGCCATTACTGACAAACTTGTATTTTTATGCTTTATCACGCTGGTTGACACTCATATACCCCAACGAAGGGTAGCTGAACATTGAGCTAAGAAAGGCCACTTGTTCTGCCAAAAAAAGCAAGGTGCATTGTTCAAAAGTGCTTTGACAATCAATTATTAAGAATCCAGAGATGACAACTCATATACACATATGTAAGTTGATAACCTTTGGGCACTTAATCCCCAGGGGTCATAGCAGATAGTGGCAGACAGGATCAAGGTCAGTGATAATGAAGTCAAAGTGATGGTGAAGCCTGAATACAATCTTGTCTGGCCCTAAGAAAGAAAAGCTTGCAGTGGCTTCATTAAACTGTGTAGTGTACAATGTGACACCACACGAAAAAAAGGTAAGTTAAATCTGCAACTTCCACTCTTGCATTTGTTTTGAGAAGTCCTTGCTTCTGTTCACCTTCTTGTTACAAAGCATATTCCTGAATTACTGAGTTCTCAAGTTCCAATAATTTGTTTTCAAGTCTCTCTTGCTTACCGTCTTCTTCCATAACCAGCTCCACAAGACATAAATATGAAGCCATTAAAAAAACAGGAAAAAATGGAAGCCTGATACTTGACTGACAAACTGTAAGTGTTTTTTAAGTATATAGGAAAATGCAGGTTGCATGCCTGTATCACAGGGTGTTTGTGTGAGAGAGTAGTAAGATAATTCATTCTCTTGTTGTGCATTTTTAAAGATGGGGTGAAAATTTTCTTCTTCCTGAGTGAAATTGAAATAAAATATTTCCCTGTTAGTAGCTGAACGCAAAATTAAAATTCAAGAACGGGTGCTGCAAATATTCAATTTTGCATGTGTAAGATAGGCACTTCAATAAATAATGTGACACAATAAGTGTCTCAGGATGTCTCTCCTACTTAGGCAATTTGTTAAATCTATATATACCTACCTATATAGAATAATTAGCCTGGCAACCCACTGTGATCACTGAAATGATCTTTATTACAGTTAGGATCAAGAGGTATCCTTTCTAAAATATCAATCCAAAATTCATAGGAGAAAATTAGGGCTACAGAATTCACATGCTGAAAAGAATTCTGGGAATAATATACAAGGTGTGTACTTCAAAAACTGTAACCCATTACAATTTCACTAGCTAGATCAAGAGTAAAATCAGGTCTTAAAATATATCAGACTGGTATAAGCAAGGAATCTATCTCTTTCATTAAAATAATTCTCTTTTTCATTTCCTCTGAAAAAAAAGCATCTCACAGAACAAATCTGAAAACTTGTTCAAATGAAAAGGGTAAGGGAGAGAGAGGTTCTGGCTCTTTTGCTATTTAAAAAATACAAAGAAACCACATTGTTTAAAAAGAAGCAAGAAGTATGGTATCACTGCGAGAAGACTAAAGAAAATACTCTGTGTTGTGTGTCCTATGCTATTGTAGGGTTGGAGTCTTCTACCATGTCAGACAAGTCATGTGTGTTCTGTGTATGTGCAATACATCATGGGTCATTAAATATAAAGGCATGAACTCTAAATCAGAACTTTCTATAAATTGCAATGGTCTGGGAGAATAATTTGAAGAAGTATCATTACATGCTTTTCATGTTTTTATGCTTTTTCTAACAGGCAGCCACTATTAGTCACTGACAAAGTCGGGACATTGGAATACATGTCTCCCTTTGAGTTCTTGATTGACCACAGCCTGTTTTTAGGACTTTGCTTGTCACAGGCCTTAGACAGTACAAATGGGACTTGGAAACACTGAGGCATCAGTTTTGTTTGCATTGGCAGATTTTGACTGTAGTTGTGGTGGGAATAGAAGGGCCTCCTCCTCTGCCAGCCCTCTTTCTGTGTGGAGCGGAAAGAGAATGGAAAAAGACAAGCCTACTGCTTGGGCACACTGGGGATATAAACTTCTCCTAGAGTATTTCAGAGTTGCTCCCTGGAACAAAAGGGGGGCAGGGAAAGGATGTCTCTTGGGAGTCATAACTCATGTTACAGTCTGCTTATTGAATGGGGCAGCTCCTTGAAAGATTCATAGATTTTAAGGTCATTTATGATTGTCTTGCCTGGCTTGTGTGACACAAGCTGTAGAATTTCATCCCTTCGGTGTTGCTTTCCAACTCATTAGGATTATACATTACCCCAAATATATATGTACTTAATGATTCTCCAGTAATAAAAGAAATATAAAATTAATGGCCATAAACACAGCAACTTGTCTGGTGCTACTAAAGACCAGAGAGTGCAGTGTTGCTTGTCAAGTTTCAAGTCATTTGAGGGCAAAAATAAATATCTAAAAATATTTTGAATGCTCCCGATAGGCTTTCTTTGTGTAAATTGAAGGCGCTGAAGGGAAACAAAGCAGTCTGTCCTGTTATCTCTCTATTTGGGGAAACAGTATCCACTGCCCCAGCTGTGCTGGCAGTGCCCTTTGCTGAGTTACTGCCACAGATGTAAGCAAAGGGGCACAGAGAAGCAGCAGAAGTGGCAGTATTATCATTGTAGAAGATGAATGTAGTGGCACTTCTAATTTATTTAGTATTCAGGATTTCGACTTTAATTAGGATTCTTTTGTCACATCATTCATCAAATGCACTTGAAAGAAATGGAAATTAACACCAAAGTTTCTGTTGCCTCAGGCATGCTTTTAGTACTCCTATTCGTTTTGGTTTATTGTTGTTCAGTTCAGTGAAATAGTTTACTTGTGATAGCTCACTTAGCTGTAACTGAATTTCAAAAGAGGTAGAATGAATACATGCTCTTTAAAAGTGCTGTTTTGTGAAGCCTCTGTAGGTCCTAACACCTCTTTTATCGAAAAAACAAGTATTTCTTTCTCTTTTTTTTTTTTTTTTTGATGACTGACTTGTGTGTCGTATAATGTAACATAGTATACCAGCTTTTGCACTAGGAAGTCATTATTGAGCGAGCTAGCAGAGGAAGACTTTGTGACTGCTGGAATGCTAGTAAGTCACAGACTGTCTATTACTTATAAATTGCACTTGTGTTTTGATGAAATAATAGAACTTATTTGCTGAAATCATTCCTGTTTAAGATGAAGCTCAGTATATCTACAGTAATACTGTCTGCATGGGGAAAAGTTTCTCCATTATTATTACTCCAGCTGCATGCCTGCCGTTGTAAAATTTACACTGTTGTGGCATAACAGCCACCGCGTTAATAAATGGTGCTCCTTATATCCAGAGCTTCCAACTCATATAGCAGAGGTCCAGCCAGACACTTGAATGAAAAGAATGTGAACCCATATTACAGTCTGAGGCTACGCATCGTATCAGCAAGGCTACTACTGTCAGCACAAAAATCATTAGCTGGTGTCCAAAACTCATGCTTAGTTTAAAATCAAAAGGTTTATTAAGCAAGTATTTCTGAGAGCTCTGCGATTAATGAAGCCTGGTTTGTGGTGCTTGTGGAAATTAACCGCGGAATCTAAGCAAGTGCAAATTCTGACTATAGGTTTTCCTGCAGTTTTGGAATTGGAAGGTTTCTTCCTTCTGGATTCTCTGGTGTCGAGTGAGATGTGTAATTTTATGTAGTTTTTCCATAAGTAGCATCTTTTTCTCTCTCTCCCTCTTTTTAATATTTTGTGGTTGCTGATTTTTAAAAGATTGATAGTAAAGTTCAAAGAAACTTTGCCCTTTTTGTGCTATCTTCTCATATGTACCTGACAGATAAATGGATGAAGAAGTAGTAACATTTCTACATATCCACTCCCACATAATTTTTCATAAGAAATCTTGCTAATACCCAATGGTAATATTTCAGGGGTATTTAAAACTTGCATTCCTATTACTAAATCTTTTAAATAGGTCTAGAATATCTCTCTAGATTTTTGTCTACTTTACAGGAGCTAGAAATTTCACTTGAAAGGCAGACATTCTCTTAGAAATTATTTGATGCTGCAAGTTGGATGTGTACTGAAAAGTTACAACTATCACAAGCCTACAACACAGCCAGTGCTTTGAAATTGGAGATAGGTTTCTGCTCTACAAAATGTTTAGCACACTTTTCAAGGGAGCCATAAAATGATAAATAAGAAACATTTGAGAAAACCAGAATTACCTATAAGCTCATGTACCTCCTGGCTGAATTAATTAAACTTTTCAACTAGCCTAAGTGGGAACAAGACTGAACTCCTCACAGGTTTTTGAACGCTATCAAAGAAACAAGACACTTTGTACACCATCATTCAAATACAAAAAATGTGTTTCAGGATCCTTTCTTTGCACTGACTGACTTCTGCAGTATATTAACTCTGAAGTATAATACAGGATTTCTAAGAACTCAAAATATACATTTTAAGTATAATGCAAATAAAAGTAATGGAGTCTACATGTTTGAGTAAATTCAGCTAGTTACAGATTGTTTCAAATAACTGGAACACTGAAACATAAGTATATTGGTAAAATTATTATGGAGATCAATTTAGTCTTAAGGAAAAACCCTGGCAGCAGAAACTGCAGTGGTGGTTAAAAGATCTGTTTTATAACAGGACTTCATGAACGCAGATTTTGTGGGTGCCTAAAGCCAGTTCTGAGTATAAATAAATTGTAGCTCTGAGAATATTATCTATGCCTTGTACTTCAGAGCTGTCAGTCAGTATTTTTGATCATTAGCCATCTGTGATTATTTTAATTTTTGCCAGCAGGAGAAGGAACTCTTTTCCACCAGGGAGCTCTGTTATTACAATATAATTTATATGTAAAGAGCTCATTTCATTAGAGGAAGAAAAAAACCAAAACTTTTTACATAGGTTTTTTTTAAGTTTAAAAGAAACTTGTAGCATTAAAGTATTTTTTCTGCATTTCTTTTTGTATTGATATCCTTGGCACGGTCCATGTAAAAGCAATTAACATCTTACTGGTGGGGTAACAATAATTCTGTGTCTTTAGCTCAGTTTTCGTTTAGCATCCAATAAAGAAGATTTAGAAACTGAGTCAATCATGGACTTGAAGTATTTAACTAAAGAAATTACTGTTTTTCAGTTCCACTTGAAATTACTGCATTTTACCTAACTATGCCTTTACCACATGCTAGTTAAAATCCTTACAGAGTCATTTTAGATTTGCCTCCCATCAGTCTGTTGAAAGAATGACTTTATAATGACCTTGTTTTTACTAGGAATGACTTGCTGAAATGAAAATGTTACATCTCCCTGATTTACTAAAATGAAACTCTGCCCAATGTTATAGTATAAAGTTGTATTTTTATTGGCATTTTAAATGCTGACGTTATAAACTGTCTGAGTTAAATTGGTTTCATAAGAATACTAACATAAAATAAATTAGTTTATAAACTTTACTTAGCTAATTCTGACTTTTTTTTTTTTTTTTTCAAATTAGCCCTGTCTGTCAATGGTGCCAAGTACCTGTTCCCACTATTTTCAGCCTCAGATCTTGGAGGTCTTAAAATTTGAAAATATTCAGGTGAACTTAAAAATAAAATCTGTATCAGTATGGCTGTGTACACACGATGCCTGTGTTTAATATCCTCAAAAGGCAATGGAGTTCTGTGTATATCAAGAATAGTTCCTATGCTTTTATATGTGTACACAGAAGTCTTCTGTTTCATGTGCCATAACTGTGGTACAGATAATGTCTGTATTTTTAGCTCTTCTCTCGCAGATCTGCAAAAAGCCAGTTCTAAAAGCAATGAAAATTGACTACTGCAGTTGAATTGCCTTTTCTTGGTATAACTAAGCTTTGAGGCTGTAATTACATTAAGTTCTCAAAGTAACTTACATCATGTATTTGACTTTTGAATTCGAATCGGTTCCATGATCTAAGACATAAGGTCAGATGAATAGTCACTGTCAATTGTACACATATTTGAGCATTTACAGAGCATTTCTGTTTTACCCTATCTGATCATATGGATTTATGACATACAGATATGCTGCACATAACAGCTCTTTCAACATCTTTAATCAGTGGGATGAGGTGAATTTTAGTAAGGAGTGTGACAATTAGTTATAAAAGCTCTCTAATTAAAAGAAAAATACTCACATTGTGAGGACATACAATTTTTCTCCATAGTTATGTTATGAGGCAAACAGCAAAAAAGAAAAAGATACATTTAAATAGAAAGAAAACTTCAATGTAGTAATTAGTTGCTTGTACTAGGAGTGGGATGTAGGGAGATGGGTTACCTCAGGTTAGCTCTTGTCCAGTCTCATGAAGTGAGAGTCAGTTCTGTTCAGAAGGAGCCAAATCCATTGTGCAACTCACAGCATGGTAAAGAGGAGCAGCTGGGACAGTCACTTCAGAAGTGCAGGGGTGATGTAATATAAAACACTAATGTAGACACACCTGCAGCTCCCCTGAGATCTCTGCTTCTCTGTCATATTCACTGAAATTGGCCAGTGAGTGTGTTGGTATAAGGATAGGAATAGGTCATGCACACTTACATCACAAATACATAAACCACCTTCTTTTTAACAAATAGCCTGAAAAGTAACAGTTAAAAGGTTAATGAAGATACCATTCCATAAGCGTCTCTGAATGTATGATAAGTTTTGGATAAAATAACTTTTGAAAATTGTAATAGCTTGAGATTTGTATAGTAAACAAAGGAACAGAAGAATTGATCAGTACAAGGTTTTCCACATTTTTGACAAAACTGCCTTCATAAACCATCCTAGTTCTGTTAAACAAAAATATCTTTGGGACAAGCTGAAAGTAATTCACTTTTTACGTCTTTATTGTCAAATTTGATTTGATTTGATTGATTTGATTGAATCTATATTTATCCTCATGTGGCTCCTGGAGCACTCATGAACTTTCGTAATTCCAGTCTATCAGGGCAAATCTGCAAGTAAAAAAACTCACTTTTATCAGCAGGTATTCAACGAATGGCAGGTGGCAAATAAAGCACTTTTAGTGAATTGTTTTAATTGCATTTCTCTCCTGTCTCCCAGAACCTGAGAAAGTTTTAGAAAGCTGGAGAGGAGCAGAGTGGATTTATTTTCTGCTTTCATTTTGTTACAACACTGCTTGCTTTCAGAAAAGACTTGCTGATATAATTTCACTGCCTTTCATGTATGGATGATATTTAAACTGGTAAAATAAAGGGTATATTGTAGTGCAGCAGAGATGTACATCACAACAAATATGAAAGCAAAGAGCTAAATTTGCTGCACCTACTCAAGAATATAAAGAAGCTTTTATCCTGAGTCAGTTGATGTGAAGTGCAGAAAGAAATCATTTTCTCCTGGGAATAAAATAAAAATGAAGGTTAGCAGGTTTAGCTGTAGTTATGTTTTCTGCCATTGGTTCATTTCATAGAATTATGTTAATACAGTGCTATAAGAAAATCATTAACTGGAAAGTTCAATGTTCAGCTCAAAAACTTTTTTGACTTACACCATTATTCTTACTATTTTTCCTTGTTTCATGCAACCAAGAGAGCACAGAAGATAACACATACGCTGCATGAATTAGTATTTGAGGTTGGGCAGGAGATTCTCGAACAGAGTGAACATTCTACAGTGAATGAATCTGCTGAAGTTCGCTACACATAATCTTTGTCTATGGCTGCAGCAATTTAAAAAACCCACTTAATTTCAATATAATAATCTTTTATTTCTTTATTTTCAAGGCTTTTGCCTGGGATCTCTAGATTTGGTAAATTTAGCTTGTGAAATATCAACTGTATTTATGGGAACACGTGAAGGAATCTTTTGGTGTACAGCCATGGCAAGAAGCTTGATCCTGTAATAATATCATATTGCTGAAGTATCTCCATAGAGCTATAACGAGTTAGTGTAGTCTGAAGATATGAGCAGACTGAGTATCAAGGGATGGTAATTATGCATCATTCTTGTCTGATCTTCTTTGCAAAGTGACATGAGTGATACCTGCTTGTTCCTAAGAAAACCATGGGATGCCTTAGATAGTAAGATTAATTGTGATAAAGGATTATTAATGGAAAATATATGGATAAAGGTTAAAAAAAGGTGAAACTACAACTTAACTTCTCTTTGTTGTTCAGAGTTCACATGGAGACAGTGTGTCTGAGGCTTGTTTCATTTTTTGAGTTTTAATTGTCCAATATTACACAGCAGTAATTTCTGTAACATGCGGTCAGCATTAGATAGCATTTCGGAGAGCTTGAAGGGATAATCAAGTGCCCTATGCAAAGTGTGTCATCCAATAACAAACGAAAAAAAAAATTGATCTGAGAATACTCTCTTTCTAAAACCAGGAGTGAACCAGCATTTCAGGACCAAGTCAACACTTCAGGGTAGTCACGTCAACTTAGACATTTTCCATGAAGATAAGAATGGTGTCGGTTCTATTCTATATTTTTTCCTTCCCCCCTTCCCCACCCTGGGTTTGCAGCTCTTCATGTCTTAGTCTATTGAATGTGTAGCCATAATATGCTTTCTATCGGGAGAAGTACCACATTTGGGTTTTTCTGAATTTCTGAGTTTTTCTGTTAATATTTTATGCAGTCGTCTGAGCTCTAACTGTTACATTTTCTAGCCTTTAGACTTTAAAATGAATAAAAATGCTTAGAAAAATGCTTTTTCTACAAATTAGCTTGTCCACCCAATGTTCATTTGCTTCATACATGTGTGTTAACATTCAGGTACCTGGGAAAGACCTGGGATTCCGTAGCCCACAGAAAGGGCACAAGAGAGAATCTCCCTGAGAAGCTTGACAAAGTCCTCTTGCTCAGGTTCTGAGAGAGATGGGTGGTGTGTGAAGAGATGAGGACTAATATGTTTTCCTTTCCATTTTCAATTAAAGATATAATCCACTGAAGGTGGTGGCGTGCTCCTCCTGTTGTTCAAATGCTGACCTAGGACTTGGAAGAGAAGGGTTCAATATCCTGCTGTGCTACAGACTTCTTGAACAAGCAATCTGACATTTCATTTGCCCATCTCTGAAAAAGGCATCTATTCACCTATGTTCTAGGGATTTTATTAAGGTAAATATATGTAAATATTAATGTTCTTAAGAAGATTACATTTAAGATGTACATATATAAGAGTTTCTCAAGATGTCTCTATATTTAATACCTTTAGCTGGAGACTGTAGTCTATATTCAAGTCTGAGTTTACAGTGTTTGCTATATTAGGAATTTTGCTTGACTATGAATGAAAAAATGAGTTATTACTCTGAAACCTAACAAGATACTTTTATTCCTACTTTAGGGTAAAGTAGGAAGTTTAGTTCCAAGGCCAGTAGCAACCAAATATATTATTTAAAAAGGAAACAAAATTCAGCCTGCTGGGTGTTCATTTGCTTAAAGGAGTTCTTTGTATTTACAGTTCTAGAAAAAAATATTTCCTTGTAAGACATTCAGTAAATACTTTAAAGCATACAACATTCGTGCTTACTGAAGGGAGGCACCAGAGTGATTACTCAAAGGAAAACCGAAACAAGAAATAATAATATATAACAAGGAAAATTCCTGCCATTGTAGTTCAAGAGGAGAGGCAGTCACCTTCAAAAGATAATTAAGAATTTTGGAGGACTGAAATCACCTTCGAGGGACACTCTCGGACATTTGGTTTCTTAATTTGTGTATCTCAATTTAGTATCTAAAGTTAGGTAGTTATGAGTTCACCCATTTCCCTCCTGCCCCTGTTTTATTCTGTTATTTCTTGAAAAATTTATCCAGTGTGATATAATTCCATTAGCTGTGATTCTCTTTTGTCCCCCAAATCCTCATGCTTTCCTCCTCCAAGTTTGTTACTGATAGTTTCACTAATGAGTTGCTGTGAAATCATTTCTCAGAGATGGACTCTGAAATACTCAGAGTACTCAAGAGCAGGAGAATTATATGCATTTTATGGCATTGTAGGAAGTTTTTAAAGGATGTAAATTATTTCTTACTTCTGTCTTTTTATTACCCTAATGAGAAAAAGAAAGAAAAAACCACAAACAACAACAAAACAAAACAAAAATAACCACTCTATCCCACATTCCCTCTTTCAGTGTCTCCTCAGCAAGACTACAATTCTCTAGAGTCGATTTTGCTAATAGAGTCCTCCCTGACTATGTTGGACAAATGTCATGTCCCCTGGCTCTCTCCATCTTGTAATGAAAATAGACCTATTGCCAGCTACACCTTGCTGATTGCTTCCTACCTGCTGCTAAGGATAATTTGTGCAGTGTAAATGAAGACTTCAGTAGTTGCTGTAGGAAAAAATGCTACAAGAAGGGACTGCTTTCAGCTTTCACATAAAACAACCAATAAAGAAACAGTTCTGATTAGCTGAAAATGTATAAAGTGTATAAAAGATCTTTAAGTTTTCATAATCTTAATTATACCAGACATCATAAATAAGTGTTTCAACCTGAAAAATGAATTGCATGTTTGCATCTTTTCATTTGCTTAATCCCATACCAAGAATTTGTGTGTATTTGTTTTCTTTTTTGTTCTGGCAAATACTTATTACTGGATTGGTTTTTATTGTTTGAAAGTAACCAATAAAGTGATCTGCCATTGTTACACTGCAGAATATTGTGGCCATTTGGAATGCTTATGTTCAGATTTGTTAATTGCCCCCAAATATACTTTCAGATAACCTCTTACCTCTGAAAGAATGAAGGAGACAACAGCATTACGTGTGAATTACAGACACGGTGAGTTGGAGTGGGAGACTGAAATACCAGCAGTTCCAGACAGCAAAGCTATCTGCTGTGTACGGCTTCAGATCCACGGGGTTTGCTCCATTCCTGCGATGCAACAGGTCAGACCGCCTTCTGTTTGTCCCATGCTATGAGAACAATATGACATACATGTGGGAGCAAGAGCGTTTATGATTTATTTTTCCCCATTCACTGTGTGTAGATAAAGGAAAATATATTATTTCTAGCTACTGAAGGACTGCTGTTTTATTTTACCTCCATTTTCTTGGCACAGCCTGGGATTTAATTGGAAGGTACAGGGAGTAGAGGTGGAAACAGTCACTAAGAAACTAACTACCACTAAGGAAATACATTATCCTTATACTGACAAAGCAGCTGACAAATCCTAAATGAGACATTCAGTGCATTTTCTAGACTAGTAATTCAGGTATGTTTGGATAATTACCTAACCTCTTACCTGCAGACTACACATACAGCTTTCATTTCTGTCTTCTGCAAAGAGAGAAGCAAAAGAACTGCATCAATAATCAGTGTATTTTATATACCCTATCACTCCATCCCTTTCTTAGTCTCATGGGTTAGGGTCCTCTGCACACACACACACACACATTTTCCTTTTGTCTGTCGAGTAATATTTGAAGCATCTGCTAACATTAGTTTAAAACACTTTCTGCAGTTTGACAGCTAGTATTTCATCTTGGTCCTCTCTAATTATCCTTCCAAATTTGTCTCTTTTCACACTTCTTACCAGCCTTCTCAACAAATTGTTTAGACATTGTAGAATGCTGGTCCTGCTTCCAAGTGACACTGCTCTTTAACATGTCTAGACACTTTTTCTCCTTCAATTGTTTGAGCTCTTTTCACCTCTAAAGACATAATAATCTAATTCATAATGCTTTTTTCTGAGGCTCAAAAACCCCTTTACATATACCACAGATCAAACTGTAAACGTTTTATTCACCTGTGCTTGGACAGCAGCAGCAGCTCACCAAAATGAACACAGATCCACAATCCGGTCTGAAGTGCCCAAAGCCTTAAAACACACAACTGCAGTCCGCAGGAAGAGAAATGAAGCAACTGCTCCAGGTTATAACCACCAACGGTTTTACTGAGCTCCCAGAGGACTTGAAAGGTCCTGAAAGATCTGCAAGGTCCCAGCCTGCTTTGGGAATCGATAGACTTCCTCTCTTTTCAGGCTTCAGCCCACTCAGCCAATAATACTGAAAGATTTGTAAGACAATGAGACACTCAGCTCCATCCTTCATTCACACTGCAGTGAGCCAAGCTGTGTTTGTGGGTTTTTCCAATTAACTCTTGACTTTTCAACACGTCAGAATTCATCAAAAGTTACTGAAGGATTTTGTTTTATCAAAATAAGCGAACTTTTTACATTTGTTGTTCAGTGTTTGCTGAGTTCTGGAAGGGTAACAAAGAACAGTTTGATTTGTTTCATGTCTCTTCCAGTGAGCAGTGTCCAGGAAGGACATCACTTCCGAAGCAGAGCTGTCAGCAGCATCACTCCTGCCCTGAATGGTGGAGTGGTTTACCATTGTTTTTGAGGTTCTTTTGAGGTTCCCATGGTCCAGAAGGCTTGGAGCAGCATTTCAGTGCACTGGATGTCATTTCTGTTCAGCTGTAATCACAGTTCTGGGAAACTCTGGACCCCAGCAGAGAGTGATTGTGTTTTGTATTCAAAGCCATCCTTACTAATAACAAGATTGTTGTTTATCTGCTGGTGGTGGAATGAAACCAGCCCCAACACTTCAAAGCATTAGTTGTTTTTCTTTTGGTTTTACAGCAGCTTTTATCTCTTGAAGATGATGTTAGGAAGATTTTTTTAAAAGTAAGAATGAGAATACTGATGATGATGAAACCAACCCAGTGAGTTTTGCATGCATTGAGAGAACAAGGACAGCAGCTGTCACTGCTGTTAAGAATAATTTATATATTGTCTGATTTTATCCTTCTTGGGTTATAAATGTTGACAACTTAACATCAGGGCAAAGGTAGATCAGGCTGTCAAGTTTCTATTTTCTGCTTCTTGCTCTTTCACAAAGTGCTACGAAGATTGATTGGTTTGGTTTTAAAGAGTTCAGTTACATCATGGTGACAGAGTCTTCAATATGAATTAAAAGAGTAAAATTATTTGTTTAACTTGGTTTCCTGTTGACAGGATCTTTGCACTCTGGGCGATCACTTTTTGTTTTCTTTACAGCTTTGCTTTAGCCACCCAAACGTGGAGTGTCACTCAACCTTGTCATATGTTTTTCTTGATGCTCCCTATTAGTTGCTACCACACTTTTCAGCATCTAACAAATGTGGATACCCTTTTATCAGTCAATTGCTCTGGCTGTTTGCCATTTTAAGCTTTCCAAATGCTATGTTAAGGCAATTGCTTAGTGGACATCAACTTTACTCTGTAAGGTATCAGCTAAACCTTTGAGAGAGAAATTACCACTAGTATGATCATTTAATTAAATTACTGTAGACATCCAAAATGAAAATTACACGTTTGAACTGTCACCTAGAATTTAACTTCGACACAGCTCCAAACTTTTTGAGGGAATTAGGAAATGATAATCCCATTAGGAGCCTCATTCAGCCTGAGCTCTTTCTGAAAATGAGATTTAAATGTTTTCAGAATAAAATTTAGGTCATCATCCAAAATTCTGAGCTTCTTTTACACACTGAACTGTACCATTGAACCTTTCCAATCTCATCTCTTGCACATGCATTTTTAATCTCTGGTTTACTCTGTCTTCTGCACTTGTTTTAGTATGGCATTCAAATTTATATATGCATCAGCTATTATTTTTGTATATACAGAGAACTGAGATTAAATGATTGAAAGGAATGCACAAATGAAAGGATATAATCCAGCACTGAAGAAATCAGAAACTAAAAGGTTTCAGGCAAATTATGAATGAAGCAGGAAGGCTCTGACATGATGTGTCGACCTAGATTAGATTTCTGAAAAAAAGTCAGGGCAAAGTTGTGTGGAAGCAAAAATTATAGGGTTACTTAGGGAAATTTTAAGCAAGTAATACTTTTTTTTTTTTTTCTTGGACTTAATGGCTCCTCATGTGTAAAAGCTTGAAAATGGATTCTGAAGTCATCACAACTAAAAAAGCATAAAAAACTGTTGTGTATGTATGGGTCATTATTCATGAAATTATTTAGCTGTGTTTAAATCTCAATGATGTGAGTGAGTTTTAGCGAGCACTTAAGTATTAAAATAGCGTAGATTGATTAGTTGTATAAATGCAGAGTTCATCATTGTCTTTTCTCAAAAATGGGACCTTAAAAGGCTAGGCTCTTTCAAAACTACATAGTTGGAAAGAAATTTTCATCCTAGCAAAGTTCTGCTCTTTGCAGCTGCATTTTTGCTGATTCTCTGAAGTCAGAGTTAATTGATAGAGACAATTTGGCCTATGGACTTTAAATAACATACTGAAAATCTCTGTTTTGGGGAGAGGCGGGTTTAAAGTTAATTATTCCCCAAAATGACTTTTTCAAACTGAGTACTAGAGCTGGCAAAAATATTGCCTTTGAATAAGACTTTATTTCTGTGGATTTCTTTTTTGTCTGGTGTCTGACACTGAAAGTTAAAGTCCTTTTCCTGGGATAGGATACAGTTCTTGGCCATAATGAAATACAAGCCATTGAGCAGTCAATCCTTTTTATTTTGGCTACCTGATCTTCTCTAGTTCACTTTTCAAAAACAGATTAGAAATCCAGGTTAAATAAATAGGAATAGCTAATTATGAGATTCTGGGTTTGATCCCAGACTTTTAGGCTCTTCAGCATTTCAGATATGTAGTTTTATCTTTGAGTATAAACAGCTATTTTATCCTTCAGGTTTACGACTGTCTTTTCTCTACTTTAAACCAGACTCCCTCCGAGCTGAAAGGCAGGTTTCATTGAACATCTGAGACTCTGTACTCTGGCATTCTGGTTAACTAAGTGATCTTCTAGTGGTTTTTCCCCATAGTGTCAGCCTTTATCTCTAACAGCTGCATTTTTGCCTATTTCTTTTATTTTTCTGACTTTTAAAAAAAATAATTCAATAACATCATGAGCCAGATTAGAATCTCTTTTCTTCATGCATTTGCCTCTTATGGTAAACTATTTCCTTATTTCTCAGTAACAGCTGCTTTTTGCTTCAAGGCAAGATTCAATTTCTATGGCAAATACCACAGCTTCCTGGAATGTTTTTTTGCCTTTTTTTTTTCCACTGAGCTTAAACTGGAAATCCACATCAGTCGTTAGATATACCCTGAAAATAAATCTCTGTAGATTTTCTTCTACTTAATCTGAGGTTTCCTCTTTTCCCCCTCAACTCTCTGATCGGAAGGGAATAAATTCTGCAACACACATAGATATAGGCTGTCTCTGGGTTACTAAAACGCTAGTTTCTTTGAAATTTTTTCCATTTATTTGCCCTATGAAGTCATATTGGTGTTTCATTTGCTTTAAAATTAAGTGGAAATTTACAAATAGGTGTTTCATGTGGCGGTCTTAAACGAAGGGCAGTGGTTAAGCCTACATGTGTCAAGATGCTTTAACAGAAGTTAAATATTAATTATCTAGTCTCTAATTTAGTCTGGTGATGACATAGCCCTAAATTTAAAAGATGCATCTATTGAAATATGTATGGACCTACTCAAATATGCTTAGTGTTGTAGCATAAAATGGGAACAATTAATTAAATAATTCACATGACAGAAGTTGAGCGGTAACAGTTATCTATCACACTTATCTATTGTAATTTTGTTCAAATTATGAATGACACGGCATAAATGGTAACTCTTGCAGGAATGGTATACTATTATTTTCTAATTCTTTTTCTTTTTTTGTTGTCTTTATATAGAGATAGTTATTTTATCTATACTTTAGAAAACATGTATATTCACTTTTGGCTATTGACTGAATCATTGTGTTAAATGATGACTTTTAAAAGTGAGGTTTTGTCATAAAATGACTAGCTGGTTGTATTGACTTCTATTCATGGAGTGGGGGGAAACACTCAATAGTGTTATTGATAGTTTCCAAAGAAGTCAACATTATTGTTTTCAAATTCCATGTATTGCTTTCAAATTCAATAAGCCATATTTTCCTTGTGTACCCATTTCTGAAAATAGGTGGAAAGTCCAATAATTTTCTGCAGCAGTTTTGATTTCAGTATTTATTAAAAAGTAACAATTCTAAATTCAGAATATGTTCAGAGTGCATTTACTGACAGAAATCATGTAAACAACTTAAGGACATGAGTTTTAAGTTTCATATTTAGACATCCTCAAATATTTATAGTTTTGAGACAATATAGATAATATAAGGCCTGACCTGTGACCTTTCATTTCCCAATGAGCCTGGGTTTTCCAAATCAGCTTGATGTTTGGTAGAAAAATGCACATTTTGTTTTTCTTGTTTGCATTCATTTGCATCATATTTGCAATTTGTAATTAATTTTGTGGTCTATTTTTTCCTGAAGTACTTCTCAGTTTATTATTATTATTATTATTTAATATAGCCTGTGGAACACTGAACACTGATTAAGTGTTGTATGCGTTCTGTTATCTCTGAAGCATAACCGATGAAGTATTGTGAATTTGGCACTGTGTAATGTAGCATTTTGCTTGCTGTGCAGCACTAACAAACAACACATCAGTAGTCATGCCTGTCTCTCATTTAAATACAACCTCATAGTCACGCTGCATGTTACAAATATCTGGGAGCTGTGTGATTAGTTAACGTCTTGTGCATAACCCTTAAAATTATAGCAAGTTCTCAGGAGATAATTAGCTTTCTGGATACCTCTAGTGAAATGAACTATAGCTTAGCAATGGTAGGTACTCTGTGTTCTACGACTCCAAGGAATGGTGGCGTGAAAATGCCTTTAAAAAATAACATGTGTCTTCTACATTAAAAAAAAAAATATTAAAAATGAGAGAGAGAGAGAGAGAAAGAAGTCCTTATTTATTTGTTCCTTTTTATCAGGATTGCCTTTGCTTCCTATCTTCTAATTTTATGTTCTTTCCTCTTTTGGCAGCTCTTCTGGTGTAAATAAAGGGTGTACAGCAGGCACCAGCCTCCGTTACTGAAGTCTGCTCACCTCTGCTCCAGAGTTCATGTCTCATATGCTACGTGTGAGTAAATAGACAAAATACATCATGACTGAATAATCAGGAGGATGTTATATGGTATTTTTCCTTAGCAAATGCTTGAGACTTCGGTTCTTTGTGTAGATTTAGGGAAAGCAATGTTTTCCAAACATTTTCCAAATGTTTTTTGTCTCATGAAATAATTTCCCAGCCATATCCATGTGCAACATTTTAAAGCTTTTGATCCTGCTTTGAAAAGGCTATTCTAAGCCTTCAGTGTTCATAATATTCTCTTCTAGCACTGGAAGTATCTGTATAATAACCTCAAAATTGAAATGTTTTGGAAGCTTCTAAATATAAGTTATAGCTGCAGCTGTCAGGAAACAGCATTTTGACAAAATGAACTTTTAAAAGGAAAGTATCAATTTTGGTTAAATTTGCTTGAAAGGTATTTTCTAATTTGAAACAAAGCATTTCAGTAGGCTCACAGCATTCTCTACATTTATTGGAGTACAATGTTGCTGTTTGTTTCAAAATTATTTATAATTTTGAGGTTCATGGGTAATTATGTTATAATCCATACCCAAGAACTGAAGTATTTTGAAAATGTTTCCATATTATTTCTTTTTTCCCCAAAAGATTGTTTTGTAAGGAACTTCAAATTTTGTTTTTGTTCTATTTGGTCAATTTTTTTTCTGAAGGGCCAAAATTTTCTATGAAATTCCAGTTTTTAATCAATTCTCTTAATAATTTTTCTGAAACATCACAGTTGGCCTGGCTGCACTAATTGTGCAGAGATGTAAGCCTGCATGTATCTTTAACCCTGTTGATTGAATTGAAAAGCTCCCACCAGTTCAGTGGATTTTTGTCCAGTTATCTTTTCCAGTGACCATATTGTCCATGTGATTTGGTCTTCAAACTTTAGCTTTATTAGCCATCATCCCTCAAATGGAAGACGGCTTGGTTAGGTTTCTGAAGGGTGTTAGCAATGAAAAATGCAGGCATATAGATGGGTCCAAAGAGCACTTAAAGCTCAAGGTATACCATGAAGAAGGCCTGAAGACATGATCTGTAAGTGATGAAGGGAAGGAAGAACTGACACATAATTTCTTATCGAGAGAGAGAGAAATAAACAATACTCCAGTGAATAGTCTACTTTTCGGAAACAAGCAAACAGAAAGTTGCTTATTAATATCCAGATGTTTGACTGAGGATCCTAGAGGCATTCCAAGGATCACTCTGTTGTAGCAGTTGTTTTTCCCAAGGAATACAGCTTTTCAAAGTTTCCCCCTCTCTACCAATAACCATAAAGCAGGTTACAGAAATACCTTGAGAAGCAGAAGACTGAGGATTTGTGCCATTATTTTGCCTTTTCACCCACGAGTGACATGTAGTATGGTGTTAAGCCAAACATGCCTCCTGATGGCAGAATCCTTGGTTAGGAGCCAGGTTCCTTCCCCAGGGTACAGGGGAAGTCAGACACCTCAGAAAGTGAAATACAATGTAAGATCTGTGAGGCTACCTGCAGCTGCAGAATTAATTAATGGACAGGACAAGTCTCCAAACTTTACAAAGCTTCAGGAGAGCACATCTGCTGTGTTCTTCTGAGTCTCAAAATTCTCTCTTATAGATAAGGTAAGGCCTATTTTGAGGTACCTGATATGTGCTCACTTAAGCCTCTTAAAATGCAACAAGAGGGTGAATAGCAGCATTGCCCTGTTTGTATGTAATTCTCAAGTGAACAGTTGTTAATTGAATTGTGAACAGGAGACCTGCCTGAGGCCTTCCAAAACCACCTCACCCACGTCCTAGATTGGTACTCTAACCACTGCCTTCTTCAGGGCACTTTCAAATGATCCTCATAAAGCTCAATTGCTCTGCAGAAGACAGTTGAAGATCTGCTGAGCATGAAAGTGAAGAAGTGGGGATTTAACTCTGTAGCTGAGCACTGGCTTGTAAAGGGGAAGATCTGGTGTCAAGCCTTTTCCCTCAAGACCATTTCTATGTTTTGTAGGAGACTGAGATAATCCTGTTAATGGGAACTGAAATCCAGAAGTCTTTCTCTGCCATTCCCTTCCTGCATTTTTGTAGCCTACACAAATTATATATTCATCTGGTTGTTACAAAAAACCCATTCTGTTTACCACTGCTTTGAATTAGATTGAACCAGCTAGCACATATTAGACTTGTTAAATCATTCCCAATAGCACTTAGGAACTTTTAATTTAAAAAATTAAAAATAAATAGCTAAATAAATAAATAAGCCATAAGTACTAATATAGAAGGAGACAGAATAGTTTGATGCTCTTCAGGACTGAATGGAAGCTTCTAGCTTAATAGTTTTGCACTGAAGCAGGTAAATTCTACATAAATACCATTTTTAATGTTTAAATATCTACTGAGTTTGAACCTGAGGTTGAGCTATCTAAAGTTTTCTGATTCTTGTCAAAATCACTGTGTTGGCCACCTCTGCTTTTTAGAAATGCAAACATTTGCCACTTCTGCCTTACATCCTTGTGTGTAAAACAGGAATAAAGGAATGCCTTTTCCTTTTTGGAGAGCTGGAGTTCATTAACTGTCGTAATGGAAGGTACCTAAAATCATTTTACTCATATTCTTCACAGAGGTCAGTAAGCAAGTGCTAAGTGCCAAAATAATTCTCTGCTCTCCAAGCTGGGCCTGACTTGCTAAGGTGAAGGACACACTCTCTAGTCCATTAACCTGTCCTCCATATTTTACATTTTTGTCAATAAAAAATAATGTACAGCCAGAGTATGAAATTTTCTTCTCTATGAAGGGCCAACAAAAGGCCCATGCCTCACCAGCCTTCCAGAAGAGAATGACACCTCCACAGACCAGTCAGTGCTAATGGTTGAAAAATGAGATATTCAGAGCCTATGTGTCAAACACGTAGGGCCAAATTCTTGACTCTGACTGACAGTCTTGCCTGGCTGAAGAGGGCACATAGGGCAGGAGGCAGCCAAAGATAAATTCACCTTGAAGAGACGGCAGAGTTGATAAAGAGATTGTTTACTCAGCCTAAAGAACCTTCCACCAAGATACTGAGATACTGTGATTTTTGTCTTTCTCAGAGCTTTTAAAATAGTTGGCCCTTCTTCATCCTAAATTTATTTAAATTCTGCAGTGGGTGTTAAGCAGAATTTGCATATGAGTGAGTCAGGTCTCTAACTTATGTTAAGGAAAAAAAAAAGGCAAGTAGTAGATTCACAGATTAGCAATACCTCCATGCTTTAATTTGGATCTTGAGGGAGCTTTGGAATCATTATGACTGCAACAGGGTGTTCTGTCTTGCTGCAAAAATAGTAGTGTCCCATGTAGTCTAACCTGGTCACCAACTGCTCTTCCTGAAGGACACTTCTGCTGTTGCAATGGAGATGTCGTTTTGGCCACTTGTGGAGGAGATGATTCACTGCAAAATGCCATTTGTGGCTAATGATCACCTGCAGTGTTACAGGGCTTTCACAAAGGTAAAGCAAAGAGACAAGAGCCGCTACTGAATTAAAATCCCTCCAATCCCAATTTTTGCTCTTAAATCTGTAGTTCCATTGTTTGGTTTTACTTAAATGATCTGACAGTTAAAAAAAATCACATTTAGTTCAATTTGCTGAAGGAGTGGTTTAATCAAATGTCTTGAGTTTTTTAACTGATTTTCCCCTTGCAGATCTCAGCTGTTTGAGAATTGGGCCCTAAGTTGTCTTTTCACAATGATCTTGTTTTTGTAAATTAATGATCTAAGTGATTTATTATTCAGCTCTTCCACTGCTGCTTTATTTCTGTTGATCTTTGTTTTTCTGCTTAATTTCTATAAATTACTGTACAGTTTCCCATAAGGTATAATTAAGCAGAATTGCTAAAGTTTTAATTATTGTGTATTATAGATGTTGAAAGCAACATTAGCACTTATCTTTTAAAAATGTGATAGTATATTTATAAGAGAGCATTTATAAACACATTTACATATAGTTAAGATGAAAAAGGTATTTGAATTGTAGTCATTAGCATTTCTTCAAACATATGGCATACCAGCAGAGGCCATGGGCCATGCCTTCATTAACTGAACACTGTTTCATCAGTATCTCAGCTTCCTGCTGTGCCACCCTGTGGCGTACCCTTCTGTCCCTGAGGTTTCAGTGACAAGGGACAATATGTCCCCAAGGTGAAAATCTGGGAAATAACGCAGATTAGCCCTTAGAGGAGTTCTTATGATTATTTAATCATACTTAGGAAAGAAGTACACTGTATCACAGAAGAAAAACATTAAAAATCTACCAGCCTACTATTTTCCGTGTTGCAGGATATGATGGTCTCTCCAGTGCACCATCAACATAACTACAGTGGAATATGACAGCTTTATGCTGGCTATTATAAAGCTGGCCTGTTTCAAATTTGTTCATATAATGGGCAAAGCCTACATTGGTACTAAATGGTGTCATGGGTCAATTATAATTCATTGGCCATAATGTTCAGGTGATGGATCAAGATTTAACTTCTCTTAACCGTGGCACATGCAGCCATTTAATTTTATTTCCTAATAAAAAATGGAAAAGGAATAAAAATATTCATATAAATGTCATGTTCATATTTTATTTGTGCATTTCTCAGGTATCTAAAGATAGGTTAATATGACTGGCAAAGACATTTTTCTTAAGTCATTAAGTTCTCATACTCTACCTGTTACATGATATTCTTTGCTAAAAAACACATATATTTTGAAAAGCTCTTAGTAGAAATTTAAAAACAACTTATATATTTTGTTTGACAAGATGAACTTTTGAAAGTAAAGTTAGTTTTTTGGTTTGTTTTTTTTTTTTTTTTTTTTTTTCGGGGCGGGGGATGGTCTTTTGTTTTTTAAGGTGCATCTTTTCGATATCTCCCAGCCTCAATTTTCCTTCTCATTGTGACATAGAGTAGGAAAAAGTGTTGAAGTGGGAAATAATTGTCAAAAATATTTACTCAGTTTGTTATGGACATTGGTCTGCTTTCTTGCATTTTTATTTATTTTCTTCAAGAAGAGTTGGAGCTTTATGGATGTTAGTGAATGCCCTCTGTCTTTGGAATCCAGTCAGCAGAGCCTATTTCTTGGATTAAGAGGGGACAGAGATCAACTGGAGTTGACATATTTAAACTATAATTATGAAATCAGCTATTGCAAGAATGCTTTTTCTAATACCAAAACATGTATTATGCTATAATCTCTCCTTCTACCTATAGAAAAAGCCACTCTTCAACATGCATTTAGGTAGAGGAATATAAAATCTATTACAGTTTAGCCTAGTGCAGATGGAGAAAGTGTGGATTTATAAAGCAAGCTTTAATTTATATCATTACAAGCATCTGATACAATTTGTATATTTTTATATACTTTCTCACAGTTTTTGTCAGGCCTAGATGTAATTATGACAGAAGGTTTAGAAGCATTTTGATAGGTAGTCAAAAGTGTTTAAACTGGCATCAGTCCATTTTTACCTTCACTGTTTTTATATGGGAGGAATCTGAAAATCTCTTGTTACAGTATCTACCATTAATCAATGGTGCAACGGAAAGCTCTCATTAACTTTAACCCTCCGACCCTGACATTAGTCTACTCATCACAGCAATCATTAGCAAAATGAAAAACAATCAACCAGGGTATCTACATTCTAATAATATTAATGCTTTCACTCTATTACACACAAATGTCAAATGTGACAAAAATCACTGAACTTTCAATATATACATAACAGATTTTGATATATATAAAGCACCAGTTTTTGTTATTCTTACTCAACAGCAAAATTAAAGATGCAGTGCCAAGGGGGCCCATACCATTTGCAATCTGTAGCATTTCCAATGTATTTTCAACAATATTGTAAATATTTATGGAGTTTTATGAAGACTCTATGCTTCCTTCTGTTTGTGATGCATCAACAAGACACAGTAGGATATCATAGGCAGATATTTACTTCTGGGAATTCCCTTTTGGACTCTTTTTGGTTGAAAACCGCTTCATGACATACAGTACCGCAAATCCCCAGAAATGTACCATGCTATTATTGCCAGCTGAGTTCTTCCAAGTAAAGATGACATCAGCCATCTGTCATGTTATACTAATCCTAGGAAAGAAAGCCAACTGAAGAGAAAATAAATACCTTTTGTATCTATTAGCCAAATATTTGTATTAAAAAAATGAAATTATTAAAATCTCACTAGCAAAGCTAATTACTGTAAGTGAATAGTCCTTCCTGAGTAAACTACATACCTAAAATGTATTTGTCTTTTTACCTACCTAAAGTAAATTATGTCATGAACATATGTTTGAAATGCCGGTCTCTTGCTACACATTGGTAGATAAGGAAATATGCTTCCAAATAGTGATTTTCCTCCAGACCTGTTAGCTGAACTCTGCCAGGTACCACGTAGCTGCGTGAATGTTCTGTACTGCTCTGCTGAAGTAAATGGAAGTTGCCCAGGATCTGGCAGAGAAGAAATTACACTCTCCATCACAAGCAATGCTGCCAATCAATAAGGAGAGTGTCTAAATTAACAGTAACATCATAATGAAATGTTTAAAAATCCTAAACTGCATCAGGTACCTGCTTCCCCACAGAGTAGGGGACGGGTCAGTGAAGGAAGCCTTTTGTATAAGCTGTATGACTAATTTACGTGGAGACTAATTCTGTGGGTTTATGCCTTATTTCTTTGTCATGGGCAGTTACTCAATAGCACATACTCAGAGTTTAAACTATTGTGGTGCTAATAAGATCTCATCACAACATAATTAAGGCTAGAACAATAAATCTCAAGAAATAAAAAAATGAACTGCCATCTAGCCCATTTCCTGATAAGAGTGCAGTATAGTACTGTCATGGAAAGTGATCCTAAAGCACATCTATGATTAGTTCAGTGGTATGAGCATTAATGTTTTTACTGCTGTGAAAGTTCTTTTTGCTCTTTTAGAGTTGTAGAAAAAGCAGCACAGAACTGAGTGTTCACACATAGAACTACCAAAATAAATAAATATAGTATCTCCCATTTCCTCACACTCTCGTTTGTTTTTTTTCCCCTGTTTTTACCACCTAACATTGTAAGGCTCTCCTTTTAAATGAAAAATACATTTTGGGATATGAATTCATAGAAAATGGGAAATGAAAACAATGGAAGTTTCAGAACTAAAGAAATTTATTTCTTGGGCTGTAAACTCTTTGACTTGTTTATAATTTAGAATAATACAGTAGATGGAATGAAATATTTTGTTAGATGATTTATTAATACAGATCTAAGAATCAATAAACAAAGGATTTATTCATAAGTTCTTCTTCCTGAGCTACTCAACTGGTTGGGTCTTCTAAAGGTCCTAGTTGGTTTCTAATATACCTATTTGTGTCCCTTGAAATAGGGGAAGTACTAATGCTTTGTCGTCTTCTTTGATTTTTGGCTCAGAAGATTGTTTTGGCATAATTCCTTCAACCAAAAGTTTAAATTTTGTCATCCATATATGATACTTGGAATTTATAAAGGATTATCAAGTTTTATAAAGCCTACTAGCAATACTGCATTTTCAGTATGTACTAGTTGCTATAACAACTTACAACATCTTATCCATTCTGGAATCTGATAGTGTACTCAAATATCTATCATTCTGTTTGCTACATGCTTGAAAATATACATAGCAAACTGTTTATGCTAAGCTAGACAGATTTAAACATTTCAAACTGTGCAAACTCATCAACATCAACTGAGAATTGAACCTGACTGGGACACTTGTGGTGAACAATCTTTCTTCAACTATTATTTATTTGTCAAAATCAATACTTCTAATCGAATGTAGAGATTTGGAGAAGGCTGTTCAGTGCCAAGATAACTAATTTTTTCATTTGTGGCAGTTGAAGATTTAGTTTCAAATAGTAAATCAATGCTAAAATTCCAGTTACCCAATCAGATATTAAACACTTTCTATATCTCTAAAAGTACTAAGATTTCTACTTTTCGAAAGATTTTAGTCCCATCTCTGATACTGACTGTCAGACAGCACTTTCTTCAAGGGGTAGTTAACACTATAACATTCAATTTCATACGTTCAGATTGTGTATCTCTAACAAAAGTTGCCTGTTTGCTTCAAATGTGCTTTTAATTTCAGTGCTGGGACAACAAATGATACTAACTTTAAAAAATTAACCTCTGCTTTTATTGTCTTTTTGTAGTAAATGAGCATCTATTTGGGCAGAGTTCCAAAGGCATTTCTCCTGGGTGGACAGCCTGAATGCTGTTATGGAATACGATGGGGCTGAAATTTTGTACCTCCATGTCCCCAAAGGGTCTCTCTCCCTCCACCGAAATTAAGCCTAAAATAATTTCCATTTGCTTCTGCTGCTATAGAAATCTTCACCTTCTCTTACCTTTTAAAAATTACTTCCAAAAGGATCAAAGTGTGATTTTTCTGCTCACCTTATTTGGATGAGGAGAGGGGAGGCTAGTCAAGGTACTCATTAAGATATGCATTCTGGAGACATCTGATTGAACTAGAATGCTTGCCCCCGGCCCTGTTTTGCATTTCGCTTTATTGCTTAGTTAAAGATAAATAAATATAATTTCAATAATTATTGAAAACAATTCTTAAAAAATATGATTCAGTTTCATAGTCTGCAGCAAAACATGTATAGCCTTGCAGAAGCACTGGGAGATGCTTACTGTCTCATGAAACATTAACATGATTGCCGGTCTTACACCTACAAAATCCCCAACCAGAAAGAAATTCTGCGAGACTGAAGATGAAAATTATAGTGAACCATGTCCAGCCCATTCTTCCAAGCAAATATACATTGGCTGCAGGAGGAGCATATAAGCACACATCTGCTGACAAGCCACTTCGATTTTTTTTCCCCAAGACGAGGAAATGGGGAAAGAAGAGAAACTTGCTGTACTGCCACCTCTTCCCCTTTCCTCTTCTGTTCTGAGTATACAGGGAGGACAGAGTAACACAAAGGTGCATGCAGAGACTCTGGTTATTTTAAGCCAGTGAATTTCTTGCTTTTTTGCAGGTTAAGAAATTACTTAATAAACAGTAACAGCATGATTGTGTTTTGATTTCTTTATTCTTTCTAAAATATTGAAATAGAAGGAGAAGAGGAAGGAAATGAAGGGAGTAGTTTGTTCTGAATATTTCCTCAAGATCTTAAAATCAGAAAAGGATCATCTGATCTTGGGAGGCAAGAGGTGTTTCAGGAAAAAAAAATAATTGAATACACAGATTATATATATATCTCCCTTGACACTCAAAAAGGCAAAACAGTCATTCATGTTCTATGCAGAAAACAAGGGCAAGTTAAAACTCTGTATGTCAGTCATAGTAAAAGAAACTACATTTCTTTTGGAATGATTACTTAGGCTAACTCCTTTTTTGGAGGATGAATGTCAACCTGAAATACCACCATTCTATGTTCAAAGATAATCCCATTGAAAAACATGATCTGATTTTTAAAATAAGATTTTGTGACTTCAGATTATTTACAGAATCAAGTAATCTAGAACTAGAATTTTTCAGTCATCACCTGTCTCAATACGAATATATCTACTTGCTTTACAACCCTGTAAGAGCTGAAAAAAAGGTTTATTATCTTGCACTATAAAACTTTATTAGCAATAAGCCATTTCTGAACCTAGAAAACCCTTAAGACTGTTTCCTGCAATGTAATATCTTTTTATTGAATGCAGAAACTGGGAAAAAAGCTGAACTTTTATCAAACATAAATCACAAGAAATAAGATTTGTGATTCTTTGATTTCCAAATAAAATTCATGCCTTTATTTTAAGTAAAAAGTTTCAGATGAAAAGAAGTTGTATTTTCTTTACATTTTTATTTTAGGTATCTCCAATTACTAATGAGGAAAAAGTAAAAAATAGGTATTTCATCACTCCCTTCCTCCTGGGAGATTAAATAAAAAAGAAAGACGAGCAGCTTGGAATTTAAACAGGGGTAAGAGAAAGATTTTTTTTTTTCTGAAACAAAATAAAGAAAATATTTGCTAATTTTTTCAATCAAATTTAAAGATCTTTGCATTATTGTTTTAAACCTTGCCATGAAAGAGGTCACTAGTTTTAGAGTGATCCTTCTCCATTTTGAAGTACTTCCAGCTCTGCATATGATGCATGTGTATGATTTAAGTATGGGGTATCTTTGTGCTTATTGAAGAACATGAAGGTATATCTGAAGAACAGAGACTGAATAAATTAGTCCAGTCATTCCCTGAAAAACAGGATTTGAAGATGAACTTGTTCTTCCTACATGCTCACTTGTGTTTGGAACACCGTAAGACTTAATTTTTAAATCTTTATAGTGAGGTCTCACATTCACTTTAAGAGGCTGCAGCCTCAGAATAGCTGTGCAATCCTAGTGCCCCAGGAAAACCTTAGTCTTCATCTGGTGCAAATACCTCTTACTAAATAGTTCTATATCTACCTGAAATTAATGTCTGGGTGAAGATAGCTGTTAAAGCTGTTCTCAAAAAAGGTAAAATGAGGTGTGCTTGGAAAGACTGACATACTTTGATTATTTTTAAAATATTTTCTCCCATTATTAGTTCAGTGCAATGACTTATATCCTAAGAGTTTGCCTGGATTCTCTGCTGCTGCTGCATGTTCAAATTGGTATAAGAGGAAATAGCTAATGGTCTTCTGTGACTGGCTAGAAGACACTTTTCTGGC
>NW_009623754.1:101108-161906 GCF_000690535.1 Cariama cristata
CAGATAACCCATTCAGCTAACTTGGGCACTGTGATCTTTACTTTCTGGCTTCCAGTTGGCCTGTTACATTTTCAGCTATTTCAGTAGAAAAATGCAGAAGTCTAGTTTGTGCAGAGAGAGACAACTATTCTAAGAAGCCTATGGTATAGGAAATTTAAACTATCGTAGATATGACTTATCAAAATGGAAGAAAAAGTTTATTTCTGTTTTATTTTTTACAGTTCTCTAGAAAGTAACTAAGAATAAGGGGGTAAGAAGCATGTACAAGTGAATGTATTTAGAAAGAAAGTTGAGAAAAAGAATTGTTGGGTAGATACAGAAAGAAGGAAAAGAAGCAAAGGTTAAATCAGCTGAGAGAAAGTAGAAGGAAAGGTATACCATCATCTGAGTGTGATTTTGGCTATTTACTCATTAGGAGGCACTCGTTTACTAAAAAGGCTCACTAGAGAAATAAATAGCAATGTGCAAATATACACTGCTGCATAAATTTAAGAGGAAAAAAGACATTACTGAAACCTGAATTTCTTTATTGAATAATTTACTTTGTCATCATAAATGTAATGCTATATTGCCTTGCAGTGTAACTACTGGAGAGATGTGTTGGTAAAGCCCAGTCCCAAGAGGGATGGATGAAGAATGATCAAAAGCTTGGATTTTTTTTTTTTTTTTTTTTTGCTTAGGTTGTTTTTATCATTTTGGTTTTGGTTCCTGGAATTTCTTATTAATTTTACAAAGACTGTCATAGACTGTTTTTTGGACTTTCTTCCTGCTCATTTAATTTAATGGATGAATAAAACTTTTCCACTGAAATTATAATAGTAGGAAAAGTTTGTAACACCATAAGCAGCAGACTTTGAAAATACCCATTCCTGTAACGGGTCTGTGATAAATTCTGACATTTGTGGGTCTTCTGATGCAGAAGTCATTTGACGGTCTTATCCTGTATTGAGAACATTTCATGTAGGTAGTTCTTGACTACCAAGGCTCTGTTTGATGGTGTCAAACTCCTGTGCACTTATTAACCAAAGTGTAGAAAGTTTGCTGGGGAAAAACTGAACTCCTTCTTTGAGTTTGGTGAACTTCCAGAACTCAGTGTTGTACATGGCCAATTCTTCCTGCTTGCTGTGTCGTTAATCAGTTCACAAAAAACTGGAAATTTTGTTTAGTAATTTTCCTAAGTGGTAAGACTTAAATGCTGACTGTACTCTACTTGGGCCAGTTCAAGGAAAGTGAATAAGGCCACTCTCGGTTCCCACACTCCAGAGAAAAAGTCTAAGAATGCAAGACTGTTCTCGGTAACTAACCTGTATTTCAGCAAAACGGGATGACCTTTAGTAATATGGTGATGGCACATGCATCAGGATGCAAAGCTTTGATCTCAAAGGATAAAGTTAAAAAAGCTGTAGCTCTGGTCCAAAGTTTTACCCATAATTAGCTTGGTATAAATTGATCATAATTGAGGTCAGACTAAAGCACATATTATGAACCAGTTTTGGAGTATTTTTTGTCAAATTGGCAGAAATGAAGATGGCTGGCTCACAGAAGAACTGGGATTTAAGCCTAAATGTATTTCCTCGCCGTAATCTGCATGCCAGTCCCTTTGCTAACATGGATAATTGACTAACTCCACATGATCTCTCTTTTGTATGCCAATGTGAATACATTATTTTATAGTCAAATACTGGTATATACATATAAAAGAACAAAAACATGATCTCTGAGTTTCAGAAAAGACAATTTTTACTTCAGATAGAAATGATAGTCCACTAAAACTCACCACAACCCAAGTGCAAAGCATCCCACAGCAGATTGACAGTACAAGTGATCTGCGAGAAACTGTTCAAGACTTCAAAATGTTTTTGTGTAAGTGGAGGATCACATCATGATTACTTTTCCTGCAATACCAATTATTGCTTTTCTTATGTTGGGTTGATTTCCAGGAATTGAATATTTCATCATGTACGAAAGTGGACTCCAATCAAACATGTCAAATTTCTGGGCTGTTTGGATGAAAACTGCAAGCAGGGTTACCATATTTGAAGTGACAAAGGAGATTTGATTTCATTCTCAGTTAACCAGAGAACTTTCCTCGATTGTAAACAAAACACTATACTAAATATGAGGAGAGCCATTTTTCAAAACCTTTCCCCCAAATTTGTATTCGTTGGTTTCCCTCAGCTGAAATCATATTAGATAGAATAATATTGCACAGTTAGCTGTAAAATACATGTTTTAATTTTCCCAAATGAAAGAAAAATTGATGAGGACTGCTTTTGATAAATGCAGCATATTTACATATTGCAAAATAAAATATGCTTCTTTGTATGGAATCATATAACAGCATATATTAAAATGCGTATTTCTTGAGAACAGAGGAAAAAACCCTGAACTTACCTGCATATTTTAATAAAGAGATAGAAGTGTTCCTATTTCCTTTCAGTATCTGAGGGAGGTACCTTCGTGAAGGTCATTCTTCTGTGAGGATTTAAAAAATGATAATCTTTTTACCTCTTGCATACATGAACAAGAGGATTTAAATATGTCATGCAGCTTTAAGGTAGGGAATCACCTAAGAAGTGGGTTTGTAATTGAGTACTGGAGGACAGTGTAATAACCATTACAGGTAACATTTCAAAAGTGTTTTCATTCTAACCTTCAGTTTTCACTCCTAGCTTTCTGAAGTCTTTAATTTTGAAGGGATGTTTTTAGATGCAATCTCCCTACATCCTTGCTGTTTACTTTCTGTTTAGCACTTTGTTTTAATTTTGCTTTTATATATGTTTAATTTTACTAGTTTTTAATTGGAAGAGTTAGTGGGGAAAATCACTGTCTTTAGAGATAGAAAATAATCATGTAGCATTGTTTTTCTAAGCATGGAAAACTGCTAGTGACAGAAATTGAAATGCATTATGTTATTGCAAATAGAAGCACCTTGGAGTGGTCTGATGAGAACTGATGTTGATTTGACAGAGTTCTTAGCTATTCAGAGCTGCTTTCCCCATCTGAACAGTGTGGTTTTTTACAAGACTGTTCAGTTTTGTTCATACTTTCTTTGCAATGGAAATTTAATTGCTGCTATTTCAGTTGAGATAACACTGGGTTAGCACTGAGCATTTTGGAAAGAACTTCACTGTGAGAGTAGGTTATAGAGATGCACGCTACACGAGTATCTGGAGTTATCAGCAGGTGTTGCCTTTTACCTGTTAATGATGTGTCTTTCCTTTGTGTCCATGCCAGGATTTGTTGATTCAGTGAACAAATATTCAGAGAAGTGGATATCTGCTCCAAGAACCAGGTGAACTGTTTCAGGGATGACTTATAGGTAAGATTACTTGAAAGACAGCAAACTGAATGTGTTTATAGTTGATATCTATTCCCAAAGAATGCTATAGAGTAAAAATAAGCAGGCCAGGGGTATTGCAATAGAGGTTGTAATTAGGATCGATCCTCCTGTATAATTAGACTGCGCAACTGTGTGGGAAAATCTACCATAGCGAGAAGATAGAACTTAACTATAGGACCAAAAATGTAAGCATTTTAGCAAAAGGTTTGAGGAAGAGTCTGGTGCTATTTTATATTACTCTGGTTTAATAATGGCATACACTAACTAAATAGCTGGTGAGCCTCCTAATGGTTCTCCTTTTCATGCTGCTGGAACCATCAAACCCTCCTAAGAATCTGAGTGCATCTGCAGTTAAACCTTACAAAACTAGTAAGCACACTTTGAGGATTTCTTGTCCTCTCTCAGCTAGCTTGATCTCTAGAGAGTGAAAGGAATAGCAACTAAAAATCATGTTCCTTTTATTTGCTTGTGTACAAGCAGTTTTAAATAAAAACTGTCAGAACTGAGAACTGTTGTATGAAAATTTGGCAAGCATTTTGCTGGAACATTTACCGTATCCTGTTTCTGAAGAAAATCAGGTCTTTGTGCATGACTGTTGTGAACTTCAACAGATTATCAACAGAAGGATATCAGTTCAAAGCAACAACATAGTGTCAATTATTTCCAAAAACAGAAAATTGGGCTTTTATTTCTATATACCTTTCTTTGTAAAGTAGTGTCATGCAACATTTAAAATTGTGTTGCAGTTTTAAATATAAACTACAATGGTATGTCAAATATGTTCTTTGTTTCTTTGTTCCATTTTCACTATAGCTGACCAGATGCTTCACGTAATTATATGTCTGACACAGACAAGTAACATTGATAAATGGCTGATCCTATCTCTCTTTGACTCTAAAGCATTGTCAAAACTTTAGTTGATAGATAAAAGCTGAATTTAAATAAATAAATAAATAAAGCATGTCCTGTGTAATTTATAAACCAGGACATTTGGTATTAATCTGCCTTCTGAAAATGAACCAATCCCAACTTTTGGGAAGATATCCACATTAAATAGAGAGATACTCTATGGAAGCCACAATACGCAGTTACTGCCAACTTGGGTTCAAGTCCAAATGTTAAAAGGTTCTTTATCCAGCTAAAAGGGGGACTTTTTAATAAATTCTGGAATATTTTCCTGCAATAACGTCCACATGTACTTTTTATAAATGTAAACATTAGCTGTTGCTATGCCCTTGATTTTATTTTAACCTGAACTGTATTTACTATACCTAAGGATAATTCACATGGAGCAAAGAGCCCTAATATTTGTATTTTAGAATAAATATTATGAATATCTCTCTCAGGGGAAGAAAATGTTTAGATAACCTGCCTTTCACATGGAAAAGCTGGCTGCTGAAACTTCAAGCCAGCAGTTCTTCCCTGTCTTTCTAACTGACAGTACTACATATGAAAATTCAGTGCCTTCTGGCCATACTTAAGAAACCCTATTTCTCTGTGAAAGAGGGAAAACGTATGGAAGCTGTAAATAAATCATGATTGCCGAAGATCAGAGGAATTTTTACACAAGACCAAAGCAATTTAAGCTCATTCTTTGATACAAACCTTTAATAATTCAACACAGTGGTAATTTTGGTATTGCTAGAATTCCTAACAATTGAACTGATCTCCAGGTTGTTAGCAGATGATTAAGAATTAAGTTATTAGTAGCTGACCTCTGCAGAAGTCATACGATTCAATGTTTAATTTAAGCAATAAGTATGACTTTCTTTCCAAGAGGCCCTGGAAATCTCTATGAAAACACCACAGTAGTCATTTGATGATGACACACTGTTCAGTTCTTTAACAAGTATTTCTTGCTCAGATGTCAAAGGCAATCACTCTGAGTTACTCTTATTCAAGTGACTTGGAAGCATGATTTAAAATGTGATGCCTTAATGAAATAGCATGCTGGATATCAGAGAAGAATCAGCAAATCTTTTACCTCCTATCCTTTCCAACAGGAACATCTAGAATAAATACATACTTACTGAGGAAGGCTCACCCCCTTTAAAAACATGAAAAATTCAGTCATCTCTTAGTGGGAACTCACACTTAAGAGTCCTAGTTCAAACAAATACAGGTTATGAAACACAGACACTGAGTTCTCCTTTGCAGGAAGACTATTTTACTTTTACACTGACCTGCCAAGTCTCAGGCATTGTGAGCTGGACCTGTTGGAGAGAATCCTTCTCCCACTGTCATGCCTACACCTCACACATTTGCAGGTGAGCATCCCAGCCCCCAGTAGCGCCCATGCCAGCACACAGAGCACAGTTGACCCCTTGCCCATGAAGCTGGAGGGATCCCATGGAATTTCACAAAACCAGGAGTGCGTGCTTCCTAACAGCGTGCAGAGACCAGGGAGCATCCTTCATCCTACCCCCTCTCTCCCTCCTTCAGTGATTTAAATCCATGGCCCTTCCTCTGTTATGGGGGTCACCTTACCCATCAGATGAGGTAAACCTCAACACCCTTCTTAGGCAATCATCCTGCCACATGTGTGTCCTTGTCTTCAGGCCAGAGAAGGGGTGGCTAACACATCAAAAGCCAGGAACTCTGACAGGTACATGTATGTGAGATGGATCAAAAATTCAAAATGATCAAGCTTTCAGATAGGAACATAACAACAGTACTCAATTCAGAGTGTTATTAAGGCAAAATACTGAACCAGGAAAGTCAGCAAAACTATGATCAGTTCCTGTTAACAGTCCAGTCTTGCTTATTGTAGATAATGCTCTTTTACTGGGCCTTTTTCTCAGCTGATGTAAACAATGTAACTCCATTGAAGCCAGTGGAGTACTTGATTCCTGTCAGCTGAAGAACTGGCCCCACGAAAGAGCACGCTTCCCTTCCAAAATACTTTCCTTTTTTCCCCTTGTATTCACCTAATGCTAATAATAGTCTGCAATTTTTGAATAACTAGTGTGTAGGAAAATGCACTTTTAATAACAAAGAAAAAGATTCAAATTCAAACTGCTTGATTTAAAAAAAGAAAAGAAAGAAAGAAGGAGAGAAAGCCAGCATAAACAGTAGTGAGCTGGCAAAACAGTGAACTTCCAGATGTGGATTAGTTTATTTTCAGGCAGGGTCAGTTAGCATATTTCTGTTCTGGCATGTGCATTTGTCTTCTGAACAGGGTGGAAATTCAACATAATGAGCACCTGATCATCCATTACTAATGAGCCAGCTATGCCCTTTTATTTAATTTGCTCTTTCATAATTTCATACACTATATATTGCTTAACACTATACCAGTCACTCTAATGGAGAAAGCTTGTCTTCATCCTTTTCACTCTCCCTGCTAGTAAATGGATTTAGAAAAAGGAATGTAGTCTATTATTCAAAGATGGTTTCTGAGACGGTTCACAACAGGTTAATGAATGATATCTAATACTTATATTAGACCAATCAAGTTAATAACAGAGACGAGCACATGAGGGTCATAGTGCTAATTGCATAGGAGGTCCAGCCAGAAGGCATCTTTATCTTAGAATTCAAGATGCACCAAGTTTGACTAATCACCTACAGTGTGTTTGCAATTAAAATAACACTGTATTAACCCTGCCAATGTGAGGTATCAATATTTCATGTGTGGCTTGACAGTTCTAAGCTGAACATTTGTAGTGCTTGATATCATGCTCACACAGAAAGCACACAGCTCTTGCTCTACTTTACACTGCAACCAAAGAAGTTACACGGGAAAATTCAAAGGAGATACTTTCCCCAGAAATTTCATTTTCTTCTATTATTTTTAAGAATGGGGCTAATATCATCAAAAAGATGTATTTTGTAGCTTAAGTTGCTTTATACACCATGACACAAAATCTGGGGTGTTTTAGAAAATGTTTTAGAAAATCCTATTGAAATCAATGAAAAGACTCCTCTGATGCCTTTAACTCCACTCTGAATTGAAGGAAATGAAGAGTGATGTTCCATGTTAGTATGACCCTGACTGATTGTTGCACAAAGAAGTTCAAAGTAGGCACAAGGCATGTTGCATTAACAATAGCTCCACGTATGAGGCAGATCTTCACCTGGTTTAAATCAGCTTGGGGTGAGAGCATGTGTATTCTGATAATCATGTGAGCCTCTGGTTTACACATGTAAAGCCTATGACGCAGTTTAACTTGCAGACTGAGCTCCATTTCCCAAATCTGGTTGGATAAAGAGGAAAATGTTGGTCCTTCCTCTTTAGCCCACACCCCCAAGTTCTCCTTGACACTCTTCCCAACTTCCCTGTAGATCTGGTTTTCATTTGCACCATTGCTGTTATACTTGTGATAGCTCATCTGTAGCAAACACAGCCGACACTGAAAACCCACTCAACCTTCATCATTTACAATTTAAAAAAATAAAGAACAATTTAAAAAAAAAAAAATTAAAAAACCCTCCCCCAAACTTTGATGAGTGTTGAAGGTACTCCAAATTCCCAGATCACATGCCCAGAATCATTGCATAACTTTTTAGATTTTCTTTAAAAGAAGCATTTATCTGAGAGCCAGGTGCTTTTTTGAATTCCACTAAGCATGTTACAAAACAAAGTAAAAACTGCAAGGCTCTTGAAAATGTCTGTTCACAATGAACCAGCACTAGCTTCTTTGTTAGATCTCAGGTGTTTTATGATATGTTTTTGTGCCAATGGATTTTTTTTATATATATATTATTCTTGTTGGTAGTTTGAACACTTTCAAATGTTTGTCAGTTGATGGTCTCTACATAATGGGTACAATCCATATCTGGGTCAGACCTTCCAGTTCAGGTACAATAGCTTAGCCCCCTGGAGCTGTGATTTTTTTCTTGTAATAGATTTGTAAAGAACTGAAATGATGCCAAGTAGACTTAAATGCTTTTCCTCAACTTTTGCAAACAGTTGTGCTTCTGCTTGGATCTTCTGCAGACAAAATTATATAAAGTTATTTCAAGTTTTAAAGAACATATTGAGAGAGGCCTGTGAGACATAAAACTAGTAATAGATTTTCTTGTTAGACTCCTGCATTTATAAATGTGATGGAGGTTTTTAAACCACAGACAACAGAGAATAATGTAAATTTTTCAGTGAAACAAACAAAGCCAACAAACAAAACTCATATAGATCAGTAGCTACTAGGTCATGCCAGATAATAAAGGAAGGTCCCAACTAAAATCTGACAGAAACTAATTCTTTCATTTTGCATAGCCATTTTGAAAACCACTTGTTTTTTTAGTGCCCCTAATCCAAAACTTTTCAAAATGAAAATTGGACCATGAATCTTCAGTTTTCAAAGGACTATGGTCATGTTTGTTTGTTTGTTTGTTTGTTTTTCAATTCAGATGTACGGAATTGACCAGATGATCTTGTTCCTTTGACTTCAGGGAAGCTTTCAGAAAAGGTACCAATAAAATCTTCATGCTCCCACAACAGATTTCAGACACAGTGGAAAGTCAGGTACTGCTCAACAAGTAGAAAAAATGTGCTGGTCAGGTTGGGTACCCAGACTCCAAAGTGGCCTGAGTGGAAGTTCTGAGGAGGGCAGTGAGCATCTCTGATCATGTCATCCATCTTCAGAAACTCAAGTCAGATCATTACTTCATCAGTGGGACCCAATTCTCTGTCACGCTGGTCTTTGTATGCTTTAGCAAACTAAAAACTCTTCAAATTATTACTGTCAGAAGGGTGTTAAAATATTTTCACATAGGAAGTTGTAAATTGCACAGAGAGATATATATTTATGTTTATATGTAATTATCTTATATACCCAAACAGGCCAGACAGATTCAAAACTCTCCTGACCATCTGAGGATAAGCACTTCCACATAGTCTCAGATAGCCTTTTGTATTAAGAAGGAGAGGAGGGGCAGCAAGGCTTTGATCTCAAGCCTTCCCTTGTCCATCAGTGCTAAATAGCCAAAGTATCCATCAGAGATGGATTTGCACCCTGAGAGAAGTGTGCATCCTGAAGTTCCTCCCTAAAAGAGCTGCAGCCACGCTGTGCTGGAAAGCCACAATGGCAACAAAGGATATATTAATCTGCTAAGGAATATGAGCATTTCAAGAAAAACTTAATCAAGGACTTAATGAAATTCATACAGGTAAAGTTGATGTTGTCTTGTGAGGGTTGAGGGGGCTGTGATTTTTTTGCAAGGTAGCAATATTATTTTATAAGATTTGACCTAGTTTGGCTCCCTTTTTATGTTTAAGTGTTTGCTGAACTGCAAAAGCTAAATGGAAATCCAAAATTTCTTACTGTACTTCAAAGAGTCATTGGAGAATTTACAGGACACACACCTGGCATCATTTTTATTTTGATTATTTCTAGGCATATATTGTTTTTACTGCAATCAGATTAGTTTCCTAATACAGATTGGCGATATAGATTGCCCATTTGTGCTTTAATGTCTTTTTTTTGAAATGAATGGTTACTTAAGTTTGCTAATCATGACAGGAAAGAGACTGAATCACCAAATGAAATGTTTAAGCCTCTGAAATTCAATTGAAGATTCAAGGGCTACTGTAGTAATACGTGAGATCTAACACCAGTAAGTGAAGGAGAACTGAGGGAAAATTTGTTCTCTTTCTATATGTATGTGTGCATGTGTATCTGTGCATTTGGCAGCACTTTCAGCCTGTTTCTGATGGTGAGAGTCTCTTCCCAAAGAATCTTAGGGAGTCAGAGCATAGCAGAGAGCAAACTAGTAAGTACTGGGTAGCAAGAAGAATAGGATAGACAGGAGGGAAAGGACATATGCATATGCAATCACAATGGTAGCATACTCGAAACTTTTCAGAAAAATAAGAAAGGGTTCAGGAAATCTCTCACTACCTTAAATGCATTGAAATATATACATCAGGAGACATAATTTTTCCAAAATTAATCTCCAGTGTTCTGGGTTTTATCCCCTTCCCCCTTAAAGTTTAGACCTAGTTTAAAGCCCTCTCAATCAGCCCTGCCAACTCCTGGGCAAGAATTAGCGTGGTCAGCAGGACTAGGGAAGTGATCATCCCTTTGTACTCCGCACTGGTGAGGCCGCACCTTGAATACTGTGTTCAGTTCTGGGCCCCTCACTACAAGAAGGACATTGACCTGCTGAAGCGTGTCCAGAGAAGAGCGACAAAGCTGGTGAAGGGCCTGAAGAACAAGTCTGATGACGAGTGGCTGAGGGAGCTGGGATTGTTCAGCCTGGAGAAAAGGAGGCTGAGGGGAGACCTGATCGCCCTCTACAGCTACCTGAAAGGAGGTTGTAGTGAGGTGGGGGTCGTTCTCTTCTCCCCAGTAACTAGCAATAGGACAAGAAGCAGCGATCTCAAGTTGTGCCAGGGGAGGTTCAGGTTGGATATTAGGAAGAACTTCTTCACTCTAAGAGTCGTTAGGCATTGGAATGGGCTCCCCAGGGAGGTGGTGGAGTCACCATCCCTGGAGGTGTTCAAAAAATGTTTAGATGTGGCGCTTCGAGACATGGTTTAGTGGGTTTAGTGGGCATGGTGGTATTGGGTATACGGTTGGACTTGATGATCTTTAAGGTCTCTTCCAACCATAACGATTCTATGATTCTATAAAAAATGCCTATGGGGACATAGAATTATTTCAAATTTCCTCTTTTTTGTTTTTGTTTGTTTGTTTGTTTTCTTTCTCTTTTTTAACTTCAGTATTGTCAATATTGGAAGAAGAGTCCAGCAGGCAGTGGGTCAGTGCACAGAGCTGTTGATAACATTTCATCTATCAACATGTACTTCATCTACTCCTTCTCTTTAACCACAGTTATGCGCAGAAAAGAGAGCATATGCCAGCCTTGAGCTAAAAAATTCACTGTGTGGCTGTTGATGAGTTGATCGTTCTCTAAAGTGCCTGATGAATTAAGCATAAAGAGCTGCATGATGAGGAGGGTTCATTAGCATGAGCTCGCTCTCTCACCGTTGCAAATCATGCATCCCCAGACTGTCGGATGACTAAGGGGAGAAGGAGGGCAGCCAGCCAACCCCTTGCCAAATGGGTGGTGAAGGCAGGGAGCAGAGCTGTGCTCCCACTGCGACCTTTGCAGGGTGGCAGACCATGGCACTCTGCAGACCGTTCAAGCCCTTTGTCGTTAACCCTGCACAGAACTGAGTAGTGTAAATATACAGAGAGGCTCACAGAAATTGTTTATTGCTGAAAGTTCACTTGTTTTCCCTTGAAGTATTTTCTGAAAACTTATTTAAACTTCTGTGGTCTGAAAACAAATCTATATGTGAACGTGGGTATTTCCTGGTTTCTTCTGGCCAAGAAATACTGCAGTACAAGAACAGGCTTTGGGCTTGATTCCTCCCTGCAAATATTGGGTGTACATATGTATAGTGGACCCTGCAGGACCTCATCTTGTCTAATCTCCACCAGTAGTCCCTTTTGGAAGTGACTCATGAAAACTGCATCCCCAGAGACCCTGGTTATATTCCTTTTCCAAGGTGCATCAGACTGGCTAAACAACAGCTGATACTGCACTCTGTTGCTGTAATCCAATGTCAATCCTCCTGGAAAGAGAACAGATATTGCTGGCAGTCTTGTATGCTAGGATAAACTAGAATCAAGCCCTGTGTTTCTTACTTCCCACTTCAGCCCCAAAATGTAAGTTGCCTATAGGAGCTACTTTGCAACGTTGTTAGCAGTGTATACACTCTATTTATACACTGTAGTGTTTTATTACATTAAAATTTTATTCCTAGTTAGTAGTAATAAAAATTTCCCAAACTGTCTGGTAAATTTAAGGAAGTAACCTGTATCTGAGCTTCATATAAGGTATATGAAAGGGAATTTTGGATTTAAGAGTAGGCAGAACAGAGGTGCCAAAACAGCAGTCACTTCAAATGCATACACTTTCTTCAGGGAAGGAAAACTTGTAACCATTTATTTTATGATGAGAACTTAATAAAATTTAGTTGCCTTTTTAGAACTGAACTGTCATTCATTGTAAACAGTTTGAAATACTATATTCTATGCAAAAGACCTTAGGCTGAAGTTTTGTGGGAAAACAGATTGTTCTTTTGCCCTGGTCAGCTTGCAGTTCTGAATGAGAAGAGGGAGAGAGCAAAAATGTTGTTTGGGGTTACATAAAACATTATGTTTTGATACCTCTTTGGGGTTTTTTCCTCTTAAAAAAATGCTTTTAAAAATAATATGGAAGGAAACTAAAACTTAGGTCATTTTGAACTGAAAATTAATATGCTTGTTTTGAAAATAGTGAGGAGAAATATCTCAACTCCATTTGCAT
Organism: Cariama cristata; assembly: GCF_000690535.1. Taxonomy (NCBI): domain Eukaryota; kingdom Metazoa; phylum Chordata; class Aves; order Cariamiformes; family Cariamidae; genus Cariama; species Cariama cristata. Next base: position 113,713 of record NW_009623754.1, read on the forward strand.
TATGAGGAGAGAGATGTCTTGTAAGGTAATGATAATCTGAGTATTGTTGTGTCTTGCAGAATAGGGTAAAAATCAAAAGGAAAATTTTTAACAATTGTTATTTTTTTTTCCAAAATAATATAAAGGTCAGCTTTAAAAAGTGTGACATACAAAAATCTGAATAGGCACTTTGCAGAAATTTTCAGTGTACCTGAGAATTTAGGATAGACACAGAAGCAGCTTGGAATTTCTCAGTAGGCACCTATCAGTATTTTAGATCCTTCTGTCTCCTCTACTCTTTTTCTAAGTGACTTAGAAACCACATTTGCTTTGAATTTCAGCAAATGCCATATGTCTGTGTTGAGAACCTTGATTTCTAAGGATTAAATTCAATTTACATAGCTGTATCCACATTGTCTTGAAATAGCTAGAAAGCTTCAAGTATATCTAATAGATATTATATATGCTTAGCATCTAATTAGTATATCTAACATATACTTAATAGCCCCTCTGAACAACTAACTAGGGCCCAGAGACATAGGAAATTTTGATCTCTAAATGTAAGCAGTCAGTACAATGTACACCTGCTTTGCTTTCTTCAACTTTAAAAGTAATTTAAGGTCATAGCACTCCTGCCTTCCTCCACACATTCCTGCCTCTCTGTGCCTCAGACAAACTGAAAAATAATCTCACAAAAAAACTTTTGTGTTTTGCCTAGTTCTAACACAAGAAAGATACAATAAAGTATACGGCCATGAGGTAGTGGGAAGTCAGGAATAACCTTTTTGGCAGAAGAACAATCTTAAATTGTCTTACATAGGCTACAAAACCGCACTTAGCTGTCAGTGGTTGAATTCTGCCTGTCTCCTTTTAGAGGCTTTGGAAAGCTTCCCGAGATTTTAATGTAAGATACCATCTCAGGTGTCGACTTTGCCTGGAGTTAGACATCTAACTATCTGTTGTACCTTTGAAAATAGTTCCTTTTTATTTTAGCATAAACTTCAAACAAACTCAGTAGAAAACTCTGGGATCCAGGAGTGCTTTTTGTCATGGTGACACAGTTTATATGTACTGTATGAGACTCATGTTTCCAAGAGCAATTAGGATGTTCTGAGTTATATCAATCTGTGTTTACATTTGGATATTTTTGTTCGTGGATTTATTTTAGAATTGTACACTGCATTGCAAAACATAGTTGGCCTTTTTCCACCCAATTTAAATTCATTTGATGAATATATAAACTTAGCAACAGAGGTTTTTCAAAGTTATGTTTTTGATTTTGACCACATGGGGAATATTCATGTAATCTAATGTAGTTGTTCTGAATGACATCCTAGTTAGAAGGCTAAAGTAGGCTGAAGTTAGGTGTCTACGCTAAACAGAGGGACATAGGCATTTCCAGAATATTATTCACATGAAATAAGTTAGATGCCTGAAAACAGTTTGGATAAATATTTTCTTACCAGTTAGCATTACTGTTCACTTCGGATGTTCACATTTCTAAGTAAATTTGGAAGAAAACATGGCAAAAATTTTAAGTCTTCTTTATTACTTTCAGAGGGGTAGCAATGTAAGTCTACCTTACATTTCCCTACCTGTGCTTTTATCTGGGGAAGATACTGTATTTAGCAGGATTTCACAAGTATTTTACCGTGCCTCTGGAATTCAGTGCCTTATATAAGAACATTGTGGTGCTGAAATGGCTTGCTGATATAATGCTCTGGCACTGCCTATAGCCAAATGCAGTGGTAGTTTTAGGATCAGAATATTGGCTACACCACTACTTGGAAAGAACACGTGGCTGTTAGTAATACTGAAAGAGGAAGGGTCCTTCCCAGAGGGTTGCTTTCTCTTCTGCCCTTGGGCCACAACAGTGTATTTGATGAACCCACAGGACAGCTCTGTAGGTTGTCTGCTCTCTCCCCCAGCCTTATGCAAAGTATGTCAAAATCTATTCAGGGAAGCCCCAAAACTCTTACCAACCAGAAGTCTTAGTCTGTTTTGCTATTTATTTGTATTACCACCTTAGGATCAGATGGGAAGGCTGTGTATGGAGCAGAATGGACTCTATACTGAATTTTGAACTGAGGGCAAAGTAGCACTACTTTTCAGATCCTTTTTCCTTCAAAGAATCTGCAAATCATTGTGCCAAGCTGCGATGTTTATAAAGGCTTGAGGTACTTGCCTTCAAAGAAACATTAAGAGCTACTTGAATGGTTAATGCTGTTTCAATGAAACCCTAAAATCATGTGAATCTGTATTCATGTTTTTACTGATAAAATGTACAGTGATTTAATTGCCTAGATGAGATTTTTGCATTTCTCTACAACAGACATACTTGTAGGATGGTAAAGGTGAGTCTATATGGCAGAACAACATCTCAAGCTCACTTTTAAGACAACAATGTCATACGTGAGGATCTAGTAATAGGAAGTTAAGTGAAAAGTAGATAATTTTTTTATGTGAAACATTTTAGTCCAATAGTCAAAATATTTACCATTCAGCTGAGATGAAGGAAGGAGGAGTAATAATAATTCTCTCTATTTGGACAAACACGGGGCTCTAAACCAAGTTTTAGGAAGAGAATATTTCAAGACAGTTCTCACTTAATCTCCTCTATTGAAACACTTTTACAAAGTATTCAAATATTCCTGTATGCAGGACCTGGAATTCAGGTTTAGACTTCTAGAGGGCTGCTCAGAGTGCCAACACAGAGCCATTCTACCTCTTTTTCTTTGTTTGAGCTGAAACAAATTATCTGGTTCACTAAAAATTATATTGTTTTTAGGTCTTGTCATCAAAGTGAAAATTCAGTTATTCCCATAGTCCCAGTCATCTTGAAAAAAATTCTGTCACACCATAATGATATTAAAACAGTAGAATTCATATGCTGTCTCATTATATGTATATAAAATACAGGATTCCTCAGTTCTTCCAGAAATAAGTAGAAGTGTTACCACAAATTCTTTTTTATGTGTGAAGACTTTACATTAGTCCGTATCTGAAAAATCAGAAAGGGAATAGGCAACTGTAATTACAGAAAAGAACTCAAATAGCATATTAAATCTTGGAAAGAATGTTTCTTTTTTATTGTGTCTAATACTAGTCTGAGAGAAAGAGTGGGATACCTTTATTAAACTAAAATAAAACAGCGTTCATCCATAATTCTGAGCTTAATACAATGATTTCAAAGTGCCACAAAGACTATCTTAAGTATTACTCTGAGCTATCTTCTAAAGAATGGTGTTAGTAGTAACATTTCTGTCTGACTCCATAGTCTTAACAAGAGTAGCTGCCTGCTACAATATTTGATAACTACTTGTACTGTCAAAACACCCTCAGCAGGCACTTCTTCCCAACACCACTCACAACATATTATTATCACAGCATTTTTTCCTAGTATTTTCCCTTTCTGCTCTTATTGAAAAATAAAGTAGGGCAATATTCTACTTCAGTTGTCTAGTACAAAAAAAGCTGTTATATCTACCACTACAGTGGTGATGCAGTAGCTTTGTGAACAGCTGTTGTTGAAGAGACACTGTTGGGAATTTTCTTAACGTTTTTCTCAGAATACACTGGTTTGTTGAAAGCGAAACTACTTTTTCAAGATGATATGTACTTGTTTTAATAAGGCAAGGATTTCTGATCAGGGAGAAACACAGATGCACTGACCCACTATTCAGCTGGCTCATTTAGGACATTTAAATCCATTAACTGAGTCTGGGGACAGATCAACATTTGATATGCCTTTATTTTACCAAGCATTGTAGAACCATTTCAACTTGTATCCATAATTCAGAGTTTAATGGATGACACAGGGAGGCCCTCTGCATGTCTACATGTAAAGCGGAGCATGGCAGAGTAGCATGGACTAATCAAAATCTGGAAGTGGTATGGTTGTGTCAGCCTATTGCTGGACCTACATGGTTTACCTGTGCTGAGGACTGCAGTATGCTAGATTACCAGCACTGCCACTCTCCTTCGTGCCTACACTAGTTTGGGCTAGTGTCACTGTACTGTGCACCACGTCAGTCAGGTCAGCAATAGCTGAGGATCTCTTCAGTGGTATAGTAAAAATCCTGCTGTGAACTGTGCCTTCCTGCTCTGATTTGCTTTTTCTACTCCTCACTCTTTTTTTCTTCTTTTTCTTTTTTTATTTGAATTTTTACCATTGTTGTTGTTCTCCTGGTTCAGAACAAGAAAACTAAAAGAATCTTGTAAAACTTCCCTTCGATGAGAAAACAGTTTCCCAGCCATTTCTGAACATTACAGTATCTGGAAGAGTAGGGAAAAGGTGGGAAATTACTGAGGAGTCTGCATTGTATACTCATAACACAGGTCTGTTAACCATAGCTAGAAGTTTGATTGAAAGCACGGTTTAAGCATGAGAACTGCAGAGTGAAATCCTTAAAGCAGCATATTATTATCTTCTACATGTTGATGTAAACACACAATCTCTGTAAATGTTACTGATACTGCATCTGCAGTACACACTGGTTAGTAAGGACAGAAAATAACAAGTGATAACAGGTAACAAGCGGTGTATTCATCTGTACTCCACAGAACTTAAAAACTACCAAAAAGTCTTAAAATCTAAGCTTGAGGGTGATGCTGAGATGTCCTTTGTATTTGAGGCTATGCCTCCTTTTACTAGAGTACAGTCCAGCAACATCTTCCTTTGAAGACATACATGATAGAAAGGCTTAAACTCAGCCCCAAGGTAAAAAGATTAAAGACACAATGAAAGTACTAATACACAAAGTGTACCACCAACTCCCCCAAGAATCAAAGAAACTTTGCAATCTCCAGTTCTTTACTGGCATCTTAATCTTAATCTCCATCTTTACTGGCAGAGCCAGAGCCTCTATTTGTAGCCCTTTAAGTTTCAAAGCAAAGAGGAGTCAAAACAGATATTTGCTAATTTTGATCAACTTTGACTTGACTGCTGTTTTTAAAGAATTATTGGTTTAGATATCTGTTAGACCAAGCATATACAAGTTAAGTGACTCTCTTAAGAACATGCAATATATTCATGACACAGCTGGGAAGGGAATCTGAATCACTTGATTTTCAGAACTAATCTGTGAGCAATAAATAAGCTCTTAATAGCTAAATTCTAAGCCAAAGCTTCATCTTCTTATCTCTGGGTACTTGTAAGAAGTGATAATATATATTGTTAAATTTTCCCTAACTTGACTGCTGTCCTTTTTAGGCAGGCCTCCAGCAGTATTATTTCCAGCTTGCAACTGATTTAAAACCTAAAGAACAATTGGCAGGATTATTTTTTTCACTTACCATGTCCTTCTACCTAATAGCGGAATAGTATTCTGCTTGCAGGGGTGCTAGTTTTCAGTTTACTGTTATGTTCTCATTAGTATTAGTCTACTTCTCCATACCTTGCTAGAGAGTCAAGTCCCAAGAACATCCCTGGCTTACCAGTTGACTGTTTTTCTCATTTGTAAAACCCAGCTGCCTTAGGCCAAGTGCAAACTCTCTGCATAGGCATTCACAGCCTTCAGTTTTCCCCACTCCTTCTCAAAACCATGCTCTTTTCTGAACCTTTAAATGTATCTTTCAAAAAGTCAAGGTCTTTAAAAAGAAATGGGGGGGAATGGGACAAGATGACAAAAGGACCCACCACCAACAAAACAACTGGCCTCTTTTCTCTGGCTTTTAGCTACAAGTTGAGACTTTAGCTTTGTTTTAGCCTCACCGGATGCTTTGGCATGAGGCATCCAAAAACATAAATTGCTGGACTTTTTCACGGCATTTCAAAGAAAGCATCATTTGGGCCATACATTAGCAAGCAGGTGAATAATTAATAACAACACACATGGAAGCAAATGAATGTTTTGCTTGTTGAAAGAGAATGAGAAAGTCAGACAAAGGCCTGAGCTCTATGTCCTTGCCCTCCACAGCAGCAGAAGAAATAATGTTATGAATAGCATTTAACTTGAATTTGTAGCAAACTGCTGCTTTTATCATAAACAATTGCCAGATGGTATACATTATCTTCCTTTTTTCTCCTTTCACAAAAGCAGCATTAATTGCAGAGCAGCCCAGGGCTCCACTCAGCTCATCAGTGTGATAACACTTCATGACCCTGATTAGCCGTCAGTCTACTCAATTAAAAAGATCATTTAGACATTCACCCAATCATTTGCCTATCGAGCCACCTGGGCCTCAACCAGGGGCTCCATTTTTAACATTCTCCTGCCCTCTCTCATCTCGCCTAGCTTTTTTACATATCTCCAAAAGACATAATTGAATTAAATAAAGCGTCTCAGGGGCAGCTGCAACATCTGCTGTTTGTGGTATGTCAAGCCTTCAGCATTAAAAACAGTTACATATGCTCCAAATTAGCAGGTCGCAGAGATGAAACAGTCGATGATAGTGTTTTTGTGCCAGCGTGAGAAGCAGCTCACAGCTGTGTGCAATTTACAATTAAAGGCTTTATCAGAGCTCAATTGTACTAGTGAATCAAGTGGTGAGAGGTCAGTTAGTGAATTAGACCAATTAGAGCTTGTACAGTTAAATTATCTGTCTTATTACCTACTGATAAATGGCCTTGTCATATCTTTACTCAGATGATGAAGCTTGGAAGTGTTTTATGAGGTGATACTATACATGAATGTGTAAGTAATGGAACTCAGTAGCTCAGCAAACTTAAGTCTGATGCAACAAGCATACAGCAGACAACTTCTTAAAATGGAGAGGAAAAAACCCCAACACCTGCACACAGAACCTTTAAGCAAAATGAAGTTAAAACATAAGATTAGAAATGTTGGCTGTATTTCAAGATGTATTTTTCTGCTTGGCAAAGTCTAAATTCATAAAGTTAACCGAGGGAAATGTTATGCTTTTGATTTCTAGGGGTTTTTTAATTACTGTCTTGCTCGCTCTCACTCTGACTCTGAAGGAAGGATGGGAGGCAAAGGACAGAATCTAATAAAGTCAGGCTCTGATTTCATACTGTAAAATAATGAAGTAATAATGGACAAAGACAGAAACTGCTGCTTCTTAGTCTCACAATTTACACGGTTCTGGAAAGCATCACTTCTAAGTCTGGAAACAGATGACTGAAGATGGGTGAACTGAACGAAGGTGAGCCACTAAAATCTTTTCAGAAGTATTATGCATACAAGTGTGTCAGTTTATAGCTGGGTAGCATCAAGCATCTGTTATTGCCATGTCGTCCTACTGTGTGAATGAGACACAAGCTGCACCAGGTATTGCAGTGCCAACTTTATAGGCACCTGGCCCTAAGAATGAGGAACTTGCTGTCTGGGGCCCTATATAATTTGGGGGGGGGGGCAGGGCCGAATGGGAGATTAAGAATAACCAGCATGCCAAAAAATTACCTAACCTTTCACCAAGATCAATGGCAACTTGACAGTGCTGCATGGCAAATTCAGCCTTTCTAAAGCAATACTGTCTGAGGACCAGAAGTCTCAGCAACCTTCCCTTTGATAGGGGCTACCTGTGCTTTGCTCTTGAAAATGAAGTAAGGCTCATACCTTTCTTTTAAAGTACAACCAAACACTGATAATATGGTGCTATTCTCTTTTTGGATAAAGTCCTAGAGATTAGATCATCTGCTCAGATCTTTTGTCTGCAGAAGATAATCAATGATGCGTTAAGCCTTAGGAATGTACTAAAAGCATGCCTGGTTGTATAACCCAGTAGTCAGAGGATTTGGCTTAAAGAAGCAGCATTGAGTCCATTCCCAAAGTTCTATTTCAGTCTTCCACATCATCCTGTCATTGCATAAAAGGCATAAAAGTTATGCATCCCCTGTAAATCAGTGTCCTGAATCACTGTTCTTCTTTTCATTCTTCACAGTAGCACAGCTTCAGGAGGAAGGGTGGTGAACACCCTTGTAGACATTCACCTACAAGGTGAACAAGCTGGATTGTAGGCCATCAGACAGTGGGACAGTTAGGACGCTTCAGGGGGACTCAGGGTTAAACCTCTGTGAGCAAAGGAGGATGTTCTAAGTAACACTTCTCTGTTGTCTGGAGCTGGGATGTTTAAGTATGTTCAGGGGATATCTACCTGACCCAAGTCTAAACTGAGATTAAATGCTAGTCAATTACTAAATGGAGATTTGGTGGAGGTGGGTGGGGGAGCGTTCTTTGATTCCACCCTAATATTTTGTTGGTGCAAACATACATTTTTGGAATCGGCTTTTGATCATGTTTAGCGTATAGCTTCTATGTATTCAGGTATACAGATTTTGCAAAGTGAGGAGAGCAAGTTTCAAACAGATTTTTTGAGATGTCTTATTAAAGATCGTGTTTGAAATAAATTAAGAAGGTTCTGATGCTGGCATTGAGGGGGGTCCCAACCAGTTTCTGCCAGTGAACAACGTTGACTCATTTTCTGCAAGTTTGGGACTTGCATTTAAAGAAACTAATCAGCATGGAAATGCCCCCCTTTGAAACAGCAGATTTAACATTTCAGTATTTTCCTTGAGTGCATCAACCTGATTGCCAAGCTTCAAAGGTTTAAAAAAAGTAGTTGAAAGAAAGAGAAGTTTTTGAACTTGTGGATGAAAAAAGAGAGAAAAAGCATGTTTTTGGAGTGTAAATGAACACAACTTTCAACACTTACCCTTCCAAGTATTAGAGGGTATTTAGTTCATTCCTCAAGGGGAGGAAAGAAACGTGGCCTAAGTATTCTCAAAACTGCTGAGATTTGAGTGTACAGTGTACTTTTGGTCAGGACCGTGATCTCTCCTACAGTGCACATGCTTCTGGCATTTATTGAAATGCTTCATCCTGTCTTCCTGTTGCAGTCTTCCGATTTCTGACTGACATTTGCCCTTGATAAGGCCAAAGTGAAAGTCGAGCCTCAGACATCACAATTTTCTATTTTTAAATGCTAAATTGTACCTGACTGCATTTAAATTAAAATTATTTTTGCCATCAGTGTGAGAAAGAATGGCTCACAGTATACATTGAAACAATGAATTAGAGCTCTTGTTATTTTTTTATCCTTGTCTTAGTTGTATGATAATCAATAAATTACTTCAGTCCCATTTTTAAAAGAAGTAGGAGTTTCTGTAGCTTTTCAGAAAGTTATTTTGAATTTTAGGTGTCTTTTGCCTTCCAACAGAGGTTAAGTCCCTGTGTCTATAGCTCATTATTAAGCATAAAGATGACATTACTTACATAACTCAGTCTTCATCTAAAATAGGGAAAAAATAGGGAAAAAACAGGAAAGTTGGTTGGAAGCTAAGATACTGCAATAACAAGACCATATTATGTTGACAGACTGATTTCTTGAAAATTCTATTGTAAGTAGAAAATCAGTTTATGGAGTATAGAAGATCTAAAAAGAGACACAGTCAGAGTTATCAGTGAATGATAATTACTATTTATCATCTGTTTGCTGAGAAAACAGGAGTAGCAAGGGTATTGCATCACTTACTGCAGTTATTAACCTCAACTTGGCAAGTCAGGCTCTTCACAGCACAAGATAGAGAAGCTGATTGTGGGCTTGAAAACACTATTAGATGGGGCACCACCAAGATAATAATCTTCTGACATTTAGTTTTTGTTACTAGTTGCAGTTTAAATGTTTAAAAACAAAATATTACTGACCACTGTTACTTGTTTTCATCCATTTAATTTTTTACTTTCTACTTTTTGTACTTACATCATAGAATAACATGGTTCTATTCAGCTAGTTTCATTCAAGATTTTAGATCATACAGAACTGTAGCTATCTCCAGACATCCACAAATAATGTTATGTAATGTACAATCACATCTCAGCATTGTGCTTCACATTTGCATGCTGTAGCTTGTGCATCTTCATTCTATAACTTGTCACACTTATAGTCTCCCAGTGCTCCCTTACCTATCCCTGCAGTACAGACAGATGCCTCCTGATACCATTGCAAATAAAAAATCCCACCCTGTTAATGACAGGTGCTGCTAGTCTTCCTTATTTTACAAAGCTCTGTTCTTCCCAGGCCTGTGAGCCATGGCACACACCTGGGTACCTGAAAGAGCCAACAGAAGTGCTCTTTTCTTCCTGGCTAATGCAATTTAGCCAGTATCTCCCATTGCGGCACAGTATCACTGCCTGCCCTGTAACAGAGCCACAGGACTAAAACTGATCTGAATTGCTCATGAGCCTCAGCTGACTTGACTCTCTGGCTGGGCATCTCACACCTGTGCAACCCAGCCACAGCCCTTCTCAAGAGTGCATTACAGAAATTTGTTTGGGACAGTTAACATTTAAGAACTAGTATATGGTGATGAATATAAATGTTTAAATCATGAACATAAATGTTTGAAGAAGTGGAGCACAAACAGCATAGCAGCATTTGTCTCATGGGAACAAATAAATCACCCACCCAAGGAGCGGTGCTTATATGCTCTTACTTTTTACAAATATTGTTTCTTTTTAAAATCTCTGCTTACCTGTTTCCCAAACAGCACCACAGAGATCATACGAATATTATGTAATAAAAAGTTCAACAAAATACAATAAGACACTGAAGTAGTTTGGTTCTGATGCATGTATTTCTCTGGAATAGTAAACTGGGACTTAGAACAATTTGGTTTTCAAGTCTGTTTTCACCCATAACACTTTGCCAAAAGTGTATCTTTATTAAACCTCAGCAATAGTTTTTTGTTGTTTTTTTTTTTTCTTTTTTTCCCCACACACACTCCAAACATCCTTACTTTTCCTCTCGCATAAAACTCTTCCATTTTGGATATCAAATCTAAGCTGTCAGAGGTGTTGTGATGGCAAAGTCTTCATCTCTGCTACCTATAGGCCTTGATTTGTGACTATGAATAGCTTTCTTTTTCAGATAGCCACAGTGGTTTCTTCAGAGTTTCTTGCCTTGTCTTAGCTGTTACTGTAGAGGCACATAAATCACCACAATTTACAATTCAGCTATTCAGTTAAATTAACAGTTTCATTGTTTTATTTAAGACATAGGCTGCAATCTCTGTTGTTTCACTGGCTGCTAAACGAGCACTTTACCTGCCCTTGTGCAACAGACACGGGCAAGAACCACAGTTGTCCGAAAATAATTATTCCCAGTGACAGACCATAGACTTTAATTTCAGTCTCAAAGTCAGCTTCTTGTTGTTTTTTCTTAAACATCTCAAGGCATGGGCAAATCTTATGCCTATTTTGTGTCTATATTATTTTCAAGTTATTGCTTCCCTGTCTTTGTACTACTAGCTCCACATACGTTGTTTGTATATTTTTAGTAACATGCAGTTTGTGTCAAGGATGACAAAATACAGGAATTAGTCAGGGAATGAAGTTGTATAGAAATCGAGCAGAATTTCTTGGTGAGCTTTTGGAAATAGTTGTCTGGAGATCAGTTCCAGAGGTCTGACAGAAGTGGTGAGTTTCCGTTGGAATGGTTTGGAGGGGAACTGCAGGAGATCAAAAAGGCATTGGAAGTAGTAATAGATGTATTTTTAATGAAATGTACATACAGCAGTATTTCTAAACTGCATCATTGGTGTGACAAACCAAGTAGATACCAAGTGCTTCCTCTGAAATAGAAGCGTTACCTACTTCTGTGAAAGCAGCATAGAGTGTTTCAGTCTTGATGAGGCAGGCAGAAGCATATCAGCTCTGAACTTCCAAACTGACTTTCTGGATTCTTCTTAGTTATGTCTGTTCCTCTACTTATTCCATGAAAAAATAAAGAGCAAATCACCTGCCTATATGAAATCAGTCCCACCAAAGCAATCTGTATTAGTTGAAATAGTTTCACAAAACATGAAAGTAGGGGAGTTGCTTAAAAAAGTCTTGCAGCTTTGTTGTCTTTCTGATTTGTAAACCTCTAAGTAACTTTCAACATTTTATGTTTTTTTTTTTTTTTTTTTTTCCCCCCTGGGCATTACAGAATACAGAAGGTATATCAGAGGGTGATACAGTTTATTAGAGCAAGTTGTAGGTCCCAGCATAACTAGATCAATGGGGTAACTTCTCTGACTACTGGATAGATAACTTGGGGAATAACGTACCTATATGTTCATAAAGTGCATTTGGATATACTAAATAAAGTGTGGTTTTTACTGCCAGTCTTTTACTTCAACTTAAGACCCTGTCCATCTATTAAAAATAAAAAGACAAATGGGAGAATGAATCAAGAGATCTTTGGACTTACATCATACTTTTTAGATTTAATAACTCCCTTCTTAGAATGCTTCAATTAATTTAATCCTGTAAAAATCACAACTATTCAGTACTGTTCACTGTATTTACTCTCACAGTGAAATAGCTTCAAATTGTATAATGATTTTTTTTCCTAGTTATTTTTTTGAGAAGGAAATCTCTAACTCTCTTTGTTAATTTAGATAAATGTGGGGTTTGGGTTATTTGGGGTTTTTTTATTGGCACAACACTAGACCTTCATATTGCTCATGAAAGATTAATTCTTGATCCATTATTATTTTTACTCTGTGTTAATAATGTATTAGATGTGCTTATTGCATATCTGTGGATGTATAGATGGGTACACTTTGGTTAGACCAGTCAGAAGTGTTGCTGAGATCACCCTCACGCCAAACGGATTCTAATGCTTACTGGTTTTATGTTTTAAGAAAAATGAGTCAGTGCATGAAGGAATTTTATTCAAGATGTAGTTATTAGATGTGTTGCCTTAGTGAAGATTATACCTTCGGTATTGATCAAACCACTCTCCCCTTGTGTATGGATGATTAATTCCCTATTAACTCCTAAGATAGGACTAACCCAAAGAGTACATTTTAATAAGTGGCACTGCTTCCTCCAAAGTGCACACAAAACCCCTATATTAAAAGTAACTCCCCAAAAGCCTTTTGTTACCTGCTTACCTTGATGTATTTTTTTCTCCTGACGTAACACTTTTTCCTGATTTTGCCAAATAACTCCATTCTTGCTTTAAGTGATACCAGATACGTGCTCATTGCATTTTTTTTATATCGCTTCTTATACTGGTATATTTGGAGCTGATTTTAAAAGTTAGATGAAACATTTTAAGTTTAAACAAATGGTGATTCTGTGAAACTTTGCTGATGTTGATAGTTTCTGCCTTTCTCACCTGGATTAATTAGTAGCCAGTGGGAACAACACGTATATAAATATCACAAGTCCTTGCACTGACCAAGTCAAACAAACTTGTGAACCCGTGTTTGTGATTCTTGAAGCAAAGTATCTTTCTTGATGGTTATTCTTTCAGTTGCACCCGTTGGAGAGTTTTATTGTATATATGAAGCCAAGAGGAAAACCTGTTCTCTAGCCAAGTGATTTAATGTTTCATGTAATCTTTGACAGACCCAGGGTGGCCCAAGTAGCAGCACTAATGAAAACTTCATCATGCAGATCTCTAGCAGGAGGCTGAGAGGGTGTTAATTCTAAGCAGTTTACTGCTCAGTGATCTTGTCTTGCTGAGTGAGGGAGTGACAGAGTGGCAAAGCTGGAACCTCAGCCTTTGTGCGTATGTCTTTATGTACGTACGGGGAATTTCAGAAAGGTCGTGACTTCATACTTCTGTGGCATAGGAAAAACTAAACCCAGAAATATCATCAAATTTGAAGACTAATACTTTCAGCTGCAGGCACGTTTCCCAGTTTCTCATCAGTTTACCACACATTAGCTGCTGTCTGTAAAGCTGTCCCTGCAAGATGAGTATTTAGAAGAAAACTTAATTACATGAGTAAATCTCTAAAACAATATACAACTTGATTAGTGGTAGGATTAAAATTCTTTGTGTGTCAGTCTGTAAAATTTAGTTTTTAATTACCTAACTTCTCTAAAAGTTATCTAAACTTGACATCATTTCTCTGTTAGTGGCCATGATCGTGTCTTTGCAAATTACTGTTATCTGTGAATCTTGCAAGCATGAAGTTTTACCTTTTCTTACAGAACATGAATGAAGCTGTGAGTTAGTCTGAAGCTATTACCGATCACTGTGTCATCTCATGAGATGCTAACACATTAAACATCAGGCTGATTACTAAGTCAAGCCTCTTTCTGTGGACCTTTCTGTATAAGGGTTCTAGCTAGGCTGACTAGCTAGGACTATTTGAGGGCATCAAAGGATTGGAGCATCCTGCAGCAAGAATTAAGTAAGTACAAATCAAGATAGATTTACAGTGACATTGCAGAGAAGTAGGGGAGTGCCTTTTTCTTACATTTGTGTTTTAAATTTTGCAGGGTCCGACCTTTTTGTGACAAGCTGCTTACCATATCTTATTGTTTTAAAATGTTGGGGTTGAATAGTATTGGAAGTTTTAGATAATATACTTCTTAAGTTAGTAAAGACCCTATCTTGCATTTGGAATGTTTTTACTTGTGAATTAAAATTAAGTAGGTCCTACTTTTAATGACAAACATTTTGGACAGTGTCAGTTTCCTTTATTCAAAACTCTTTTAACACAAGAAGTTTAGAAGTAGTTTCATAATCCGTGGCAAATAAACTGGAGACACAATGGTAATGTTTACTGGTTTTGAACTGTGTCTGTCTCCTGAATATAGTTCTCTGGTTTTAACCAAATATTTTCTATAAATAACAGGAACGTGGGTTGTTTAAAAACATTTCAAATTAACTTTCAAAATTCAGATTATCTTGACTAGACAACACTATTGTGTTTTTTACTATTCTGAATATAACTTTAGAAGCAGGCTTCTAGAGCAAAAATTTGCAATTATGAATTTCAGATAAACTTCCTGAAATATTCCACAGTGCTTGCTTAAAATGTTATAGATTGTTAATCATATCTTGTGAACATGTTGTGAACACAAAAGACAGAAAATTAATATGAAAGGGCAAAATAATAGATACATCAAAAATTTTGTAATATATTTTTACATATACATATACAATATTCATCTAATTTATTTGTCATTTTAATGGTAGAAAATAACCCCAAAACATCTTCAAAGTCTGCTTACACATGGTTTAAATTCATCTTTACTGAATTTCCTGAACAGAATATATGATTTTTTTGAACAGGAAACACAAATATTTATATAAAACTTTCCCATAATTAGGGAGACTCTTCATGGCAGTAACATTTCCCCTGCTTTATCTGTAAAATAGCTCAAAAAAACATGTCCTTTGACGAGAACTGATCCATAAATCCATCTTGCTCACTGTTCAGCACTGGCAGGAGGAGAAGCCCACGAGCCTGGTCACTAACTGAGGTATTCTCCCCTAGCAGCCACAATCAACGGATGAGGGTCAACAGAGGATGCATCCCTGCCTACTCCCTTTAGTATCTGCTTTTGAACCTAGTTGTCCATCAGTTTGTTTCACCTCTTCTTGAACATGTTATTTGCTCCAACTCTGTCGTTGACACCAAGTTACACAATCATTACGCTTACCATCATTACCCATTACCATTACATAATCCAAGCTCCCACATGCTTCAGCAGGTAACCCTGGTTCCCGCTCTCTGTCAAGATTCTCTGTCAAGACAGCTGCGCCATGCCATTAATGATTTTATTTGTTATTCTCTGCACTTTTTCTGACTCCACCATGTCCTGCAGATATGGAGACAAGTACTGCACACAATTATATAGTGACAGTATTATGTTTTCTGTCCATTCTCAATTCTATTCTTGATGATGGCAAGCATTTTGTTGTTGGTTTTTCTTTTTGGCAGTTGTTGGACTGTGAGCCAATGATTTTAGAGAACTGTCCACAATGGTTCTGGCATTTCTCTATCAAGTGGTAAGTCTCCATTATAAGCTTTTTATGTACTTGATAGCTGAGGGCTTAAAGAGGCTAAAATATAAAACTCTTTCATAAGGAAAGTCTAATGACTATAAGGCAGACTTCAACAGTTTATTCGGAGGGGGGTTATAAAGGAAGTGAAGTTGTACCCTCTTTCTCTTCTATCAAAGTACTATTTAGATGGCTAACGTATCAGAGGATCTATACATATAAGGCTCTTCCCTGAGGAACCTGCACAAAAATTATTTGACATTTTATCCTATCAAATTTTCAATATATTAATACAGAAGCCTTCTATTTGCTTTCTGCGCAGGATGAATGGCACTTGCTGTGGCCATGTTATATCATAACACAGCATTTGGTCACTGATCTCTGTTTTAAAACTGCAGGATCAATTCAATGCAAATATCACAGAATAATTGGTTAACCTATCTTCCCCCTTGTTCAGGGCACTTCAGTGTTAAGTATAAAATGAGCCAGGGTTATGATTTCTGGCAAATCAATAAAACCAAAGGATTTGTTACCAAAGCCTTAATTGTCTTAAGAAGAGCATGTATGCCTCTCAGACTAATGAATCATTAAGTATTATTGGCTTCTTTTCCCCTTAAACCTTTTGAATACTTCAGATTTTTAAATAGGAGAGTAAATGTTATGTGTGTTAACAGCTTTACAAATTAGCTGTGATTTTGTACTTTGGACTATGACACTCATTACTGGACTTGTATCCTGTCATTTCCATTCGTCTGTGATAATGTGTTTGGATCAACTGATCCTGCATTTTTGGTGGGTTGTGTTTGTGGGGTTTTTTATATCTTCAGTGTGTATGATAGAAGAGATTGTCAGCATTATTAATCACATTACTCGTATAGATAAGCAGATCTTTCCTAATACTAATTTCAGACACTTGACTAGTGATGAGTTTATTCAGATGAAGTGTAAAACCTATGAGCTAGGGTAAACATATCTGCGTCTGGGACTCCTGTAAGAGCATCTATGTTGTGTGAAAGCTGCTCCTCCAAAAAGAGGTATGGCCTTCATGTTCAAAAAAGCATATTCACACCCACACAAGTCTTGTAACAGCATTGACTGTGATTCTTCTGCTTACTGCTGAGTTGTAGAGGAGGTAAAAGGAGGAAGAGGAGGAGAAGATAATTTTACAACAAGCAAAGAATGCAAATATTCTTTTCAAAGTTGACAGTGGAGGTGATGGCTTGTTTCTTCTACATGGCATTTTCATTTGCAGCTTTCATTTCCCTGGGTCCGATTAAAAGAATGCAATCATACCTTTTTTTTTTTTTTTTAAACAAGTGCTTAAATTTCATTTAGTAGGATTTTCCATATTTACCAAAAGTAAAATTATGGGCTTATGTGCTTTCATATGTAAGTGCAGACTGTCAGACCAGGGCGTCAATGTTTACTCTTGCCTTTAAGAACCCTTCTCTTCTTAAACCTACTTTAAAATGTTGGTTTTAACTGATTTCCAGTTGGACTGGATCTAGCGTAATATCAAAATGTGTGCTAAGGTCTTTGGCAAAGTATTTAAGCCTATGAGCAGTTACACCTCTAGGGACACTACAGAGGACATAATATGTAATGCTTTATACGTAGAGATGCAAGATTTAGATGTCATTGCACTGATGAACTTGGAAGCAGTGCACAGAATAAGCATAGCAGTGATATGATCAGCTTATTTAGTTTACCTAGAAGACTATTTTGCTTTCAAAATCATTGAAGGAAATTCAGAGCATTTACAAGAAACATGACATAAAGGATATTGTGACAACAAAACCTAGATGTGAAAAATGCGTAGATTAAGATCTTAGCACTAGTGTTAGCTGAACACCTCTAAGGGCAAAAATTTTGAAGTGATTTTAAGAAAGATATGATCTACCACCTTTACAAACATTATCTGGAAGGAAAGCTGTATTTCTAGGACAGCAACATAGATTTTTTTTATAGATTTTCTTCTTAATCCACATGTGTCTGTGAAAATGCAAGTGTGAGAAGCTACTTATACTTATTTACTTGTGCAGACAAGTAGACAAGTAACTTTCAGCTGGTAGGTCTGCCCAAGTTTTATTGATGGAAGACTTTTTCTCTGATGTTGATAAAACAATCCTGTTCCGACTAAGCTAGAAAGTAAGCTCATTTATTACCTTTACTGACATGAATCATGTCATTAATTTCATTGAGCATTTTTGCTCAAGGAAGTATCATTCCTCAATTTATAGTGTAAGTTTAAACAGTAGCAAAAATCCCAGATGAAACTCCAAATGCAACTAACAATATACATAGTCTGAAATACCAATGACATCTAGTTCATATTTTATCAACTGTTGAAATTCAAAGCTCATAAAGGTCTCATCCTGCCATAAAGTGTTCATGTTTAATTCTTTTCAGTGTCTACCAGAGACATACACTCCCAGGCAGATAATACAGAATACAGCAAATTCCTTACCAGATCATTAAAGACCTCACAGTAAGACCTCATCTAAGAACTCATAGTACAGTGATATGATCCAGAGATGGCAAAGATCATTCATTACTGGTCTGATTCTGCAGGACAGCAGGCAATGTGAGCAACAATCTAAGCTGGCACTGCAAATATATCTAGAAATGTTTTTCTAAAAGTCCAGGCCAGCTTCCTATTATTTATTGCAGAGAGGGAGCCTGAATATTTGCAAGGTATTTGCAGAACTAAGAATTTTTTTTAAAACTACGCTAAAATACCATTGCTAGAGTAAGGAAAGACATAACCTCCTAATCATAAATAAACCATGAAGGTCATGGTCAACACACAGATGACAGAATGCAACTGAAGGACCACTTCAGTCAACTCAGCCTCAGGCACTGGAGAAAAATTGTACTTAAGTGTACTGATATGTCAGAAGGCAATAAAGAACTAGAAATACCATCAACTTCAGGATGACATTTGCAGAAACCTGAACTCTGAGAGCATTGATCTTATGTGTAAAGGCAGGCACAAAATTATTGCAGTTGACAGAAACTGTGAATTTGAAAGACAAATCTTAATCCTAAATCAGAAGTAATGAAACTAATAGTCTTTGTGAGCAATGTACTGTACATATATATATAGCATTATTGAATGCATAACACCAGTGCAACAGAGAGTTTAAAAATAAACTGAAAATAATCTGATGGCAGAGGTTAGTAAAAGATTTGGTATGGATTATATGCTTTCAAAGGGAAAAGTAGAATATTTAAAAGAGAATAGCTTGAACTGCTGAATGGCATCCAGATTGTTGTACACCTGGAAGTGTCATTGCTAGTCCCACTAAAAAAAATCTTTTTAAAAGGGTTAAAAAGCATCTTTCATTTTTCATCTATAATCAGATAATCTATAGATATAAACAACATGTTTAATATATAACTATCTAGGAAGATCTTCACCACATTTTCTTCTGCTGAAAATTGACACTCTTGTTCCAAGTCAATCGACTTACAGTGACATACATTGGCTAAGCATCTGACCCTTTCATTTTACTACTCCCATCTTCAAACTATTTCCATTGAAGAGTCCAGGTACAGGAAAACAGAAACAGTTTTTTCAAAATGAGTTTCTAATATTTAAATGGTAGTATGGATTTTATTTAGGAGTTTTTGCAGAAACATTGCATTTCTTATATATTAATGTTGGTACAACCACTGAGGCAAAAGAAAAGCTAAAACATCACCTACTGTGGCTGCAAGCCTGAATTTTCACTCCCTGCTAGCCGTTACATTTACAGCAGGACAGTGTATCCTGATATCTCTGAAGTAAAGGCCTTTGCAGTTCCTGCATGAAATAACCAGAGTATAGATCTCCCAGTCTCTTTTTCTTATATTTCTTGCAATGAGACATATGCAACCTTTGATTTGACAACACATATAAAATAAGCATTTAGGAAAATTTAGAAGCCAGTAAACACAGTTCATATTTTTTTTAAATGACTGCATTTAACTATAACATCATACTTTTCAGAGATGATGATTAAATGGACTTTAGGGTCTACTGCTTTTCATCTCTAAGTTTTAATGAATCCAGACAGATAATATTCATGTTTTAATTTCATGCAGGTCATGCACTCACAATTTCACCATCAGAATTGTATGCCTCAAAAAACTAGAGATTCTGTAAAAGCAGAGAAAAGTGAAAAGTATGAGCTTTGACTGCTGCATGTTTTGTCTTAGTTACACACGCACAAATATTAATTTTTTTATGGTTTTTTTTTTGTGCTCGTGCTCTCTGCAGTACTTTAAAATGTACCTTCGCTTTGGTAGCTGAATTCTAATTTCCTATCTATTGATGGTTTAAGTAGATATAGTAGCAAAAATATTCAAACTGAGCTTGCAAAGATAAATAACTTATTGTTTCAATACCAGAGATTCAATAGAATTGTTAAGTGTACTGTTTTAAAATTACTTTAACAAAACAGGTTTTTTTTAAAAATGCTATTGCTGCAAATAATTAAGGTAAAAAGAATACTCCCCAAATATTGAATGAAAAGTGATTGTAGAAGCAAAATGCACTGCAGAAAATTTACACTTGGAATCAAAAGTGGTGTCTTCTACAAGACCAGCAGATTAAAAGCTGTGACTCCAACAATACATTTCATCAGGTGTTTCTCATAACAAAGAAAAACACTGCTCGGTATGAGCTGTGCAGGATGATTGCAGAACTATTGTCAAGCCTTGTACTGAAAGCTAATCAACGGAGTTCAGTCAACAATCACTAGATGGAAGAAAAGCTAAAAGTCCTGCAATTATGCAATTGTCCTATATATTGAAATAACTACTGCCCTACACAGAAACAGAAAATTGACAGTGCACTTGCAGTGGACAAAGACAGATGGTTCCTCATATTACAAATGTGGTGTCTTTCCACATTTCCATTTTTTCCTCATATAGGTTTCTTATTACATTCACAGTGTCTTGGCGTGCAAGTCTTATTTCACTGAAAGAAAAATTTCTCAGAAATATTGATGGATTGTTGCTGAAAAGAGAGGGAAGAGACAAAATAATTTCAGATCAACTCCATGATGCTAAACAACAAGCAACTGACCTGTGAAGCTTCATTCAAGTTGCCTTAGCTATCAATACTGAAAAAATGTGAGCATTAGAAAATTTATTCCTGTGCTTGTGTTAGCCTTAAAAAAATCTGGTCCTTGCCTGGCATTAAAGGAAACACTTTAATTCTGAGCATCTAATAATCCTCCAAGCTAAGAGACACATTGTAAATGCTATGACAGCTAGAAACACAACTGAAAATAAATCACATGTTCATTTCCCAATGCCATTTTTTTCAGAATAGAGTCTCTAAACTGAGTTTTGTTTAACTTTGCTGTTTAAACAGGGTCTGTTTGCTGAAAGTCACTAGAGGACTAATGATCGCCTTGAATGCTTTGGTTGACCAGTTGGCTACAAAACCAGAATACTCCCTATCGCCCATGCCAAAGTAAATGTTTTGAAACCGTATCAGGATCCAGCTCTGGTTGAAACTGAAAAAATGCAGGAGAAACTAATGGGCTGACAGGTCTCTCCTGACTTGCAACTCACATTAAACTTTGCAGGGTCTTAGTGAAACTCATTTGTTTTCTGAAGTTCTGCCCCATCCATAATCTTTTGGCAAATCAAGATCAGAAGAGTTCAGTGGCTGCTCTGACAGGAATGAACAAGAATCCATTGAAAGTCAGTGCAAGTAGCCTCACTGCCTCTCGGCTTTGGCTCAGGTTCATCATGCAGATCTTTAGAAGTCACCAAGCTAAACCCTAACCAGAAAATGAACGAACAAAACTAATTAGCTCACCTGAGTCAATATTTAATGAAAAAAATCCAAACACGCCCCACACACACCTCATCCCCCCTTCCCATCCAAATTGCTCTCTTCTGTCATCTCAAATATTTGAGAACTGATTCTGGAATGAAATTATTTTTGGGTCTGTTGATTTGGAAGGAATTGGGTTTGGTCTACTTTGGTCTTGAAAGAATAAAGAAGCTCTCTGATTTTATTCGCCTCCACAGCTAGAACATGAAGATCTAAGTTATTCCAAAGCCATATGAGCATATTTTAACTTTTTTTCAACTAATTCACGTCAGAACAACAGAACAAAACAGAACTGAAGAGAATCTGATCAGATCTTTAAAAACAAGAAATTGTTTGCAGGTTTTTATAAGGAAATTACATGAATGTGAGACTGAACTGAAAAGAGAATAATTGCTCAAGTAATTTGACTATATGAAAAAGAATAGAATTTATAAGAAAATGGAACCCAAAAATGTGTATAATGTTGATTTATTGCAAACATTAACTAAAGCCCTCACAGTGTTCTCCATAAAATACACCTAGAAAATACTTTCCAGCTTCAATATTATTTCACTGTTCTCTTTACCAAAACTGAAATTAATCTCTTTTCAAAGGTTTTCTCTTATTCTTTCCTTTAGTTCTTTCTTTATATGACAGGACTTGGGTTTGCCAACAGAGGGCAATAGTCAAGCTAGGAAAGACTACATCCATCATTTTTGCAACTTCTAATGAGTCAGAAGGACACATAGAATCCTCATCTGCTTTTATGGATATTGCTGTGTAATTGCAGTGTAATTATGGCGCACAACAGCTTCAGAAAATTATCTTTGAAGAAAACAGCTGGTTCTCTTTAACAAACAGAGATGAAATCTTGTCAATTTAAAAAAAAATCCAAAGGAAAAATACTAAAAATATATGCCAATAATAAACAGGCAACAACAACAAAAAGAAATAACATAAAAAATTGAAATGGATAAATCAGAGAAACTGCTATGAAAAATAAGACTAAAGTATAAAACATTAGAAAATTACAATGATGTGAATGTTCTTTCATTATATGGTTTTATATTACAAAGCAAACAGGCTCATTGAAAAGATTTCCATTTTCCTTCTTCCACTCATGTGTAGTACGTAAGATGCCGATCCTGACAGCCCTTCTGCATGCATTCCACTCAGCAGAATAAATCCCCTTGGTTTCAGTGGAAATTTACAGCTTGATAAGGCCAGCCCCGGGCCCCGCACTGTAGCTCCAGAGCCACAGAGCTCGCCAAGACTTGCTCTGCCAAATAAATACCGACAGCTTCTGCTGGGGGGACGAGGGTGGGTGGCCGAAGGGAGAGGAGAAGCTGTGTGCAGAGGTGGGCATAGGCGCTGTGGCTCTCAGGAAAGGCAACGGCAGCCCTGGGGAATGAGCGCACTGTGGGGAGGAGAGCTTGCAAGGAGCAGGTTTTAGCAGCCAGTTGGGGAACGGGACCAAACCGCCTCCACCGCAGGCCTGGATGTACACCAACTGACATTAGCTAAGGAAAGTGGATATGGATTTGGCGCACTTCTGTAATGTGGAAACAATAAAAAAGAGACAGGAAATGTTGCAAAACACTTTTTAGTAATTACAGCAAGTATTTCCAAGACTTTTGAAATCTGTATTAATATATAAATACAATTATTATTATTATGTAATAAAACTTTACTAAAAATTAGTCCAAAACAACAGGTAAACAATACATGCAGAAACACGTCATATGGCAATGCTCTGTAAGCCCTAGGAAGCTTTCGGTACTGAAGATCTTTATTTTCGTATGGTAAAGTGGGTGAACTGAGGGAATGGTTCTATCTCCCATAGATTAATTTGCACATGTGCTATATGGCTTTTCTGCAGGTAATAGGCAGACAGATACGAGGAAAAAATGTACATCGTACTAGCTGTAGTATCTGTGTGCCACAGTTACGTGGTGAATTTCACAATTTGTGAAGTTGGACTACCAGACTCATAACAGTTATTGAGTGGGGAAAATTAGCTATTAAACTTGAAAGCATGTGGCCAAGGTTATGCAGGGGAACTTTATTTGGCATATGGTATGATTTGTAAAACTTTGAAAAAGGTTACATTTTTGTTTAGCAGAATTATGTTTTAGCAGTTCTTAATTTGCATATCTAGAAATTTTACGAACACTTGAAATATACATTAATTCTGTAGGCTGTGTCTGTATTACCTTATGGAAGCATCACTTGTGGGTGCCCAGTTAAGGATGTGCTTTGCACTTACAATAGTGTTATTAAGGTATAATGATACATTTTCAGTCAATTTAACAGCATAACAAATAATAGATTAAACCCACAGCATATGCTATGTGAAAAAATTAACATTTCTGAAAGAACTATTTAATTTCTTAATGGTGCGTGACTTTTTGGCTTCTTGCATTTAATTTCCTTGTTTGTTTAAATTTGGTAGAAACAGTGATCAGGCTGAAGAAAACCTCAAATCAGAGAGAGAGTTCACTCTTGCGTATGCGTATTGTTCCCCGTGTCTGGTGCAGCATAAGGCTTGCCCAAATATTTGTAAAGGCTGCTCTCTAACAGTTGATCCACTGTGCGGGCAACATTATTGCTCCATGGAATGGAAGTTTTCATCTAGTTCGAAAGCTTTGAACAGTGCTTGGAGCGAAGTGTTGGAAGTACGGACAACTGGAAATACTGATGCAGTGCACTGAGCAGAGGCTCATGTGTTTGTAACAGGAGGCCTCAGTTCTCCCTGCCATTTTCTAATGTGAATTCTGCAATGACAAAGTGGCAATATGCCAGAAGAAAATGCACACGGATAACAGACCTGTGAAAAATAGGCAACTTCAGAAAAATGCAAGTTTACTAGTAGTCTAACTGGTAAACTGCAAAGTACCTTCTGTGCTGTTACCTGTTGCATAGTTTGGGGAAAAAATAATCTTATGCTGTATCTCAGAGAAGCATGTGGCTGATGTTGCTATTTATCCTGCCTGATAACGAAAGGCTAGGGAAACAGTCATCGTTATGGATATTTCTTGCCAAGAGGACAAAAAAGATAAATCAGAAAGATGGTTTCATGAAAAGGCAGTTAGAATGTGTTATTGTCATTGGAGGAAATACTGTCAAATAGTGTAACTGAACAAAACATTGAACATGCTTGAACCTATGTTTTAAAATGTTCAAACCACAGTTCTATTTTATGGAACTAAATAAACTACAAGCAATACCAGTGATAAATCATGTATAGACAATAACACAAGTTTTCCCATTAATTCTGCTGATTACTGAAAGAAATATTTAAGTATTAAAATTAAATATGGACATTCACTTCAAGAAATGACAGCTCTGCTTTCAAATCAAATTGTTCGATTAATAATAGCAGAATTTTACCATGCAGATGTTTATATTTTTCTTTAATGTGATTATAAAAAATGCATTTTTTTATATGGTAATACTCAAGAACTGGCAGATAGTTTTAATATTTTCAAAGAAGGAAACATTGCTGCAGGAGTTAATAATTTAAGGATGGACATGAAGTCAGATACTGGGAGGAAGAAAGAAGTAATTTGTTGGTACACCAAGGACAAAGAATTTGTTTATCTACAAGGATTACATAGATTGTGGTTAAGTGAGTGATACCACCATAATGTTGTAGTGCTGACACAGAGAATAATTGGTTCATATAAACGTCAGTGCTGTTCATTCCTTGGTTGGCTTTCTAGAAAAAGCTCAAAGTTAGAAATACTGGGGGTGAAAATAGCTGTGCGTGCCAGATTTTATTCTGTAGGCAACACCTCTAAGTGCAAAAGGACTTCAAAGAAAGGAAGAAAGAATTTTTCAGATGACAACTTTCTGACTTAATGATTTGGTTGTGAAACTTTTTTACAGTTGAAGAAGATGAATAGAAAGGTGTACCTGCCTGGCTAGTAATGGTTAGTCATATTAGTGACATAGCAGTATCTAAATCCACAACCAGCCATAGAAATAGCAAATTACTTTAGGAAGTGTCTTTAAAAGTGATATGTAAATTGATAGATGCTTATTATTTCTGAATAGAGCTTTAATAAAAAGAAAGACTAGGTAAGCCCTGTGAACCCCAAATCTTTTCATGAAACCAGGGCAGGAACCTCTAAATTTTAGGTGTTTTGGTGCAGATACCCAGGTTACTGAGTGTGTTCAAAAAGTGATGTATTTTAAATTTCTTTTTTTTTTTTTAGTTCTGTGCTTTAGGGGCAGATTTGCTGTCTCTTAGGCAAGTAAATATGTTGCTTGGATGTGAGGGCTCTCACAATGGGCAATGTGTTTTACTTCCTAGTTTTTATCCTCTTGTTTTGCTACAAACTGGTTGTGACTTGGTTGCTTTTTATATGGGAACTTAGGAATTTATGGCCATTTTTGTGAAATGGTTTTCACCTCTGTGTTACCAATTATGACACTGAGAAGTATAATGGAAATATCTGTTGGAAGAAAGTAACTTGCATAAGTAGAGTTTGAGGGGGAGGGTTGATATTTCAAGGCCGTGTCTCAGTTTAGTTTTCATCATGCAGGAAGGCGGAGTTGAGTAGATACAACTCCATCTATCAAGTGATGATGGAATGTCAAGATTTTTCAGTCTTCTTGTTGGCAGCTCTACATAAAACAGCCTTCTGAAGCTCTCCTGCTAGTTTAAACGTTGTAGTAACAATGTAGGTTTTTAAAAGCCTCCTATTTTATTTCTGCTTAGTTGTAGTGAGCTGTCAGTTTTCAAAAATGTTTTCTTCATTCTTGTTTATTTCAAGGTCAGATAGAAGAAGGACTGTGTGCACAGCAACTGAGAAAATGAAGCAAAATGTGTCCTTTTCTGAAGTTCAGACATATATGAGTAGTTGACATAAAATTCATAAAGGTTCAGACTGTTGAGATTTTCACAACCACATAAGTACCTTAATCTATAGCTTCAAAACAGATATATTTAAGGTAAGACATATCTGTAATCAGAAGTCTTGTATCTCAATAGTTTTGTTTTGGGTGAGGTTATTCCATAAATCTTAATGACTGTATTATTAACTTTTTACTCTTCTGAAAAAGTATAGGGAATTTAATTCCCTTTTTGTTAATCAAGCTTTGTAAGTCACCCTAAGCCTCATTCCAAATTTATATTAAATTTAGATAACATCAGAAGGAGATTGCTATCCCATATTGCATCCATTTAGCTTGTACTATCAAGATTTGTTAACTATGAAATGTCTTCAAATAGTATTTTCCTCAGCCTTCTGAACATGGCTATCCTATTAGCAAAATCTTTCAGGTTAAAAAAATTAAATGAAGCAGTAGATTATGTCTCTCTGTACTAGTTCTGCTGCTCGACATTACCTTTTAGCTGCTGGGGGAGACAGAGTTGTTCTCATTTTCTAATAAAGCCCTCATCCAGATCTACCTAATTCTCAAACATAGGTAAGCAGCAGCTCCACGATTATAGCTTAGCTTCTCAAGGAAAATCACAGTCTCAACCAAAACCTTATTTTGATTGTCACTGCTAATTTCTGAAGTCAGGCTGGAATGACTTCATCACCTAGCAAAAAGTTTTGTGTTTCTAAGGACTTCCAACCAGTGCTATGGCTTGTCAGTCAAAGAACCACACAGCTACATGCAGGCATGCTCTACTGCCACCTAAAAATACCATTGTCCTAACGCAAAACATTGCAAGCTATTTAAAAATTTACCACCTAGTGAATCTGCTATTTTAAAAGAAGATTTGTTTTTAAATTGTCCTTTATTGTGAAAGGGAACACGCTACATATGTGAGTGTTTCCAATGTATTTCCTGCCACCAAGACCTCCATCTTCCATCTAGTCATTTCTAAGTACCCAAAGTTGGCCATGAGCCTGTTTCTGAGAGGGCTTCTTCACCGACATATGGCTGTGCTCAGAATGATTGCTCTGACCTTCAGACTGCTCATTTAAGTCTAATGAGGTCCACAGAGGTGACTGTATGACTCACACAATGAAGTCATTTTTCCAATTAGCATTCTGACAAATGTATTGTAAGTAGAGCTGCTTCAATAGGTTTCCACAGCTGGGGGAGAAAATGGGTATCACAAAATACTCAGTTACTTTCTTCTGATCTGTTCAGAGAAATTTCATTCACTCTTTAGTATGACTGTTCACACACGGATATTTCATGTCTGAGGAGTGTGACCCATTCCTAAATCAAACTCTATCTGCAAGCCAAAGTGTTCATGCAAGACACAAAATTAACCTTAGTCTTGAGTAGGTACTCATAATGTTCATTCTAAAAAGCCTTCCTTTTATTAGGAAGTCTTTTATTCATTATTGTGGGATATAATGTTTGGAAATGTAAGCAGCTGACACCTAATGGAAGACTTTTAAGTAACCAATTGACAAGCCATTCTTCCTGTGTGCCTATGCCCTTTTTGATACTTGTGAACATTTACTCAGACAGCTTTTGTTGCATGAATTGAGAGGAAGAAGGGCAACAGAAATCACCTAAAAAGTGCTCATTATTTTTTATTTGTAACTGACTAACATTATTTGTTATTTTCAAATTTTAAAAATGTTAATTTAGAAAGCAGAAACAAACCCACATGATTTAGCTAGAAGTTACACTCTACAAATTGTGAATAGTCAAAGTAAATTGTCAGCAAATCACCCCATGTACTGAAGTTCAGTACATAAACTGTTCACAGATGTAATGAAAACAATGAATAAATTCATAGGAACTCAAACTCTTTACCACACAATCTGGAACAGAATAAACTAATATACTGGTTTAGATAATTTATGCATTATGAATAATTCAGATATCACTAATTGGAAGTTCTCTACTTAAAAAAAAAAATAAAATTGACCTTCTTTGATAAAAGACTGAAATTTCTATGAACAGTTTATTTTTCAAAATCCAACTCTGTTGAGATACACGATCAGCACCACTAGGAAGTGAAAACTACAAGGAATTGTGCAGAAGCTATTTAAGAGACAAAAATAAATCTCTGAAATTATTCCAAGAAGCATCAAAGAACTTAACCTGTGGCTTCCTTCCTTCCTTCCTTCCTTTACAGATTGTTTGGGTTTCAACAATGTTATGGTGCATTTCTAACTGTTTGATTATTACTATTATTATTATTGTCTTAATTTCTTTTTAACTTTGAGGCTCTGTTGCTGTTATGATGGAAGCAGGTAGGGAATAGGACACATACAACCAGTTTAGCCCTATGAAGAGACATAATTTAACCACACTTCTTCAATAAAAATTCCAATGTAATATCTCTTTCATATTTCAGTAAACTGATCATCTTAAACTATGTGGGAGTATGAGTATTCGAGGTGACATGAAGTGCAGATTTAATTTTACACAGTGTACACACCCAAGCAGGGAAACTCTCAAAGCCGTGATCTTCCTGCCACAATGTGCTGACATGATTGAGTCAAGATCTGCAAAGTGGGTTAGTATCTACTATTGGACCAACTGCCACAGTTGGGAAAAAATGCCCAGTTTTTGAATGCACAAGAACTCATGCAGGTTTGAAGCAGATGAAGGAAACTCCAAAGCTAAAAGAATTTCATTTGTTGCTTTCAAAATAGCATAAACAGTTATTAATGTGACTCAATACAAAGTCCTACAACAATACTCAAATTAGTTCTGAACTAGCCAGAATGAGGCAGTGTTGCCTAGACAGAGAACTGTACTAAGGGGGCTACAGTGACCAAAGAAAGTATTTCTGGATACTCTTGCAAACTTCAGATAAGTTTTACCAACTCATTGATAGGTAGCATGGATAAGTGACCCTGAACTGCAGTAAGCTATTGAGTCATTCAGATGCTTGTGTCCTACTGATTTTTTTGGTTATACTAACTGCCTTTGGGAACAAAAGTCTTCTCACACGTTGTGAGATCCATTTCACCTTCCTTTCGATGTCTACACAAGAAATACCTACAGCTAGGGCTGTTGCTTCAGGTTCCCATAGTGGAAGTGGGATAGAAGAAACATGAATGCAGTTCATCTGAACCACCTTTGACAGCAAATTACTTCAACAGCAGATGACTTGCCTACCAAACAAAGGGACAAGAGAAGTCCTCTCTGTTTAATGCAGTGATGTTTAGATTTATAGGTAAGGTGGTACAATCTATATGTTTTTTGCATTTGATTTTGATTTTGAATTTGTAGAACAGGAAACTTTTTTTCCTTTTATTTACCCCTTGCAGTAAAATTGTTTCCTTTTAGTGTCAGTTAACATGGTCTGTTGTGAGCACTTCCCTTTACAAACATGATACTGAAATCTTCAGAGGTCTATTAGTGAATACTTTGCAGTGACTTAAAATTAATCTGCTAGGATGTTATCTCTGTATCTTTTTCTCCTGGTACAGAGCAAAACCGACCCTCCCTCTAAAACAGCCCATGCATTTAACAGTTTGAATAGTCTGACAGAAAAATCAGACCGGAAAGGGTGGGCTAGAAGAAAGAGAACAAGGTAGTAGCCTTCTATCATTCCTGAGGAGACAATATGTTTGATGATCTCATCATGAAGGTTACTAAATAAATGAAAGTAAATGGCTGGTTGATTCCCTTTAATTCAACATGTGGTGTAGACACTTCCTTCCCATTCCCTCACTACAGTACATTGGATCACATTAGGCTCGACAGTAAGGATTGACTTAGTGGTTTTCAGTTCTGTGTAGTGATTTTGATTCTTTTTCAAATTGATTTACTGATAGCTGTAATGTGCTTTCTAACTCCTCATTTTGTTGGTGGTGCTTTTGTTAACTTTTTTTTGGAAATCATTGCTAGAACTTCATGGACATACGTTAGCTGTTAATTTCCAAATCTTCCAATTAGCTATCTCTATGTTGGTTTTGTTATCAAATCACTGGCCTTTTAGTTCTTTATTTTCCTTTTAAATTTTTTTTTTTTTTTTTTTTTTAAGTTCTCCCCTGTTGGGTGGAGGAGGGGATAAATATAGTTGTCAAAGGCAATAACAGGCTACCAAAGTTACTATTGCATTAAGACAGGTATGAATTTTAAAGTGTGTTTGACTTGAAGCAGAAAAAAATGCAAATATTCCCCAGTGTAAAATAAAGCAAATGAAAGGAAATGAACATACTGATTCAATGGTTCATAATCAATGCTAGTAAGGATGTTGGAATAGATGGTTTAGAATTTCTGAAGATGGTTACACCATATTAATCCACTATCTTGAGTTATTTAATATGTCCTTGATAGATGCTAAGGCATTGGTGAGGCTTTGCATACATCCTGGAATTAGTGTCATTTAAAGAATTATCAGTTTTTATCGCCTCTCTTGCCAGTCGGTACAAGTTAACTTATTAGACTGTAAGAGACAGAGAATGATGGAGGCTGCAAATTCTTTTTACAAATTTCTCATAATCATCCTTTCATGTGACTTTCATCCTTCTTGCTTAACGGCTATGATCCTTCTCCAATTTATTAATGGTAGAACTTTTGCTTTTAAAAATTGGTTGACCCAAGTAAGTCTTACAAATGTCTTCAAATATTTTCATGTATCCAGTTTAATTAATACGTTACTTACAGACTTTAACAAAAATCATTAGATATGGGCTCTTTCACCATTACATATTTTAATGGCAAAATCAATCAATTTCTGGTTTATATTATTAATATTGATTTACTTTCATTTTCCAAAAATACCCATCTGATAGCATAGTGCAGTGGTGCTGGTACTTCATCAGGTTTAAAGTCATCTTTTCAAAGAGATTTTGATCTTAGTCAGGACTGTTTCAACCAAAGTAGACTGATAATCAATAGAGAGAAAAAATGTTACTGTGCTTTTGGGACAGAAGAATTGGAATTTCAATCTATTTTTTAAGTAGCTAAAGCAACTTCTTCCTAACTTGTTTTTGCATGCATTTTAAAAATAGGAGTGTAGCCAGGCCCCTTTAGGTTATTTGGTTTCATTTAAGCAGACTGTTTTTTTGATGCGTGTTCACTTCTGGAGCACCCATTTAGGACACCTGCAGTCCTTGCTTGTGTACCCCATTGGCCTGCTCCTTCTGGAGCTGGTGGGGCCGCTGCGCCCCCCGCTCTCCAACAGCACCAGAAGCGTCTCCGCTGGGGGACAGGAAAGGTGGGACCCCTTGATTGACAGACAAGGCCGTTAGCCAATCAGATGCATCAGTCAAGTTTCTCGGCAACTGACCAATAAGACCACAGATCGGATTCGACCTGCGGTATAAATGAAGGCCCAGCAGGGGGCCATCTTGAGTCGGTGGTCCTCAGAACAGCGGGTCTGCGGTGGGGGACTCTTCCCTCAGGCTGGGACAGAGCCCAACGAAAATCCTCGACGTTGAGAGCTCTCATTTTATAGGTGAGTGGTGGTGCATTGTGGATTATCATTCCAGAGTTTGGGGATCCCCTGAACCCTGTAGTAATTGAATTCCACATGGTATCCTGAACCTGCAGCTTGATGTTTGTTGGAGTGTAAAGTTATTTTGGTTAAGAGCACATTTTCTTTTTATACTGAGTTTCAGCTTTGGTTAGACGAGTAAATGCTTCTTTTGTGTTTGCCATCGGCCTGGTTTGATTGCGTACGTATAATCCTTTAGACATAAACTGTTGACCAAGTCTGGGACTAGGAGTGGATCCAGCCACACCTAGACTCCTGAGAAGGAGTTTAGAAAGCAAGGGAGTCCTCTGTGAAGCTCCTGACTGAACAGGAGGGTCTCCCAAGAGTTTTGTCTAACCTTGTCCCGTGTGCAGTAAATACCGGTGTGCCTCTGCAACACTGGTGAAACTGTCCTTGAAGACAGATGTTATTTGTTCTGTGTAAGGACTCCAGAAGATGGGACTTGAAAGTCATTTAGGTAGTCCAGCCTGTCCCTGCAGCTTTCCGTGAGGAGTAACTGACAGCACAAGCCGGTTCTGTTGATACTGGCAAGTGTTAACCTTAACTACACGGTAGCTAGGGTTGTGTGAAATGCTCACAATGAAACCAAACACCTCTGAAGTTTTTCTGGAAGTCCTTCATATTAAAACTAGGGTAAAGCTACGCTTGAATTCAGAAAAATTTTGACATTGAGTTAAGCTCAGAACTTCATCCTAGTTTAGCACCTATTCAGAGATTTGTTATCCTGTTTGTAAGCTTTTGTAAAAAAAAATGAGTGAAATGCAGTACTTCCCTCAGAGGAAGCTAGTACCAGTCAAAATCAATGTAAATATTCACACAAGTTTTCAGTGAACTATCACAAAATTTTTCATGGATCTCATAATATAAAATTACCTATTAACTATTGCTATTATGTTACCAACATATTCATTTAAATTCTTCCATTCATTTTAACTTCAGAATATTTTGGTGCAGTTATCCAGCCAATGGCCCACACATTGTTTCTGGCCTTGAGACTGACTGAATACAGGTGGATTTATCTATCGGAAAGCTGATACCACCATCCTGAGATACGAAAAAAAGCTGCTGACTGTACCTAAGGGTTGTCGGGCATGACTCAGTCCCCAAACCTAGAATGACACACTATGCAATGTTTAAAATGCCATTTCACATTTCAGGCCTTAAGTTATTTAAAATTTGGAAAAAAAAAAAAGGGGGGGGTTGTGGGGAGGGTGAGAAGGAAAGTGTTACCATGCCTACATTCCTGGGCCACTTCTGCACTTGCATAATTGTGAGTGTAAGTGGAGCCTGCGTTCAGATGCATTTTTGTGAATGACAGTTACGAAGTCAGTGAAGCTCAAGAAACAGTAATATATTGGCTGTTTTACAGTCATATGTGATTATGGTGCATGTGCTGAAGTATGACCAGTAAACTGACCGCGATACAGAATGTGTGAATGTGATTTGCTTTGACCTTGGTATGTGAGGGTGTCACCAAGTATATCTTTCCATTCAGACACGTTACTTACCATTGGACTACAGTGAACATGCATTAGGATGTGTGATTTGTGTATTTGTAATAGAGGGAGGGGACCTGTACTAGGCATAGAATCTTTGATGCAATAAATATCCTGAGGTATGGAGTCTGGAGGGAAAAGAGAAGGTCAGAAGGTCAGACTGTGACTGTCTAAGGAGGTAAAAGGAAGAAAGACTGTGTCTTCCTTTATACTCACCTAACAGTGACCTGTGAACCATTTCCATCTTAGCACTATTTTGACCTGTTATAAGGTCATGCATAGGAGAGCAAAAGTAGAAAGCTTTCTTTGTCAGCTGTTGTATAGATGTACAAGGGCCAGGGACAGTATGGCCTGATTTAATCACAAAATCTGATTTTCCAAGCAGATTTCAAAAAGGCAATTAGAGCTCATAATACTACATAAAAGTTTGTCTCTTCTGCATTTGATTTACTGAATATTTGAAAAATTGTGTTAAACTAGAACTTAACCTTCAAAATACAATTAGAGATCATAATACTACATAAAAGTTTCTCTTCTGCATTTGATTTACTGAATATTTGAAAAATTGTGTTAAACTAGAACTTAACCTTCAAAATACAAATTAATCTTCTTTTTCTCTCTTTTTCATCTATCGATAGTCTTATCTCTTGCAGCTTATCAAAAACCTTCAAAATAAGACTGTTCATGAAAAGCTGAATGAGTGAGATTTTTACTACAGCACAATGTAAAGATCGTATCAAAAGACTGGCAAAATGTATCACCTACTTGGACCCGAAAGCTATGATTTCAAGTATATGAACTGAAAAGCCCAATGCAGAAAAGCCTATGACTCAGCTGGAAGACGTTTCATTACATGAGAGCCTCCATGTGCCATTTAAAATGCATAAGTGTCATCATAAACCTCCCACTCTCCTAAGAATAGAGCTATCACTGGACCCTGTTATCTCACAACCCCAAGGTACAATATGATAATGATACTGCTTAACATCAGTGTATGGAGAGAGAAAACACTGGAGATGCCGCAAGCATCTCAACTATAAAGAAAATCAAATTAAAATATTAATTTGCTGATTAATATAACATTAGATGACCCATTTCTCCAGCTTGTTAAACAACAAAGACTCACAAAACTAAATAAGGGCCTAAGAGATAAGTGTTTTAAGAATTCCCATAGAGATGTTTAGCTCCTTTTTAAACATCATTAAAGATGTACTTTGCATGTAACAGGCAGTTTTATTTTTTTGCTTCACTGACAAGTCCTGCTTGTGTTTATTAATATACACTTTCAAAAAAGGTTACGAAGTGGGGGTTTTGGTCACAGTGTTTGAACAATCAGATCATACTGTAGAATAAAAGAGAATGAGCACAAGATAGACTTGTGAGGAAGAAAAAGAACAAAATCTTGCAGGTAAATCATGGGGCAGAGAGTCCAAAATTTGATGTTTAACTATGCTACAAAAATTTAACCATTTGTACCTTCTGTGCTTGGAAAATGGGGGTGAGAAAGTTCTTTCACTGGTCTTTTCTATTTGAAATGCCTGCTGTTTGGGAAAATGGGAACCTGCAATACTTGATTTCTATACAGGAAATGGCAACCTAATTTAAAGTAACTTACTTTAAAATTAAAAACCCATGGTGAAATCCTAGAGCAAATTTTATCCCTGTTGAACCAGGGTTATGTTAGATGACATCAGGATATTGCTTGAATTTTTGAGCTGTATTTTACTGAAAGGTATGAGTAGGAGTATTTAGCAAGGTTTTAAAAAATTATCTCTCTCCCTAAGTCAAACCCTCACAGTATTAGAATTGTCACTGCACTCCTATGAGCCAATCTATGACTTATTAGGGGAAGAAACTGTGAATCTTCCATTCCCATGGATAAATACCTCTGTCTTCTCCTTAGTAATCTGCAACATATCTGCCTGTGAGCATGGATGTTCATCTTGAATCTCACATACTATGTATATTTTTAAATGAGCGCAAAGGGAAGAGAGAACTATAAATTCCAAATTGATCTGAAAAAACCCAACTATTTTTTCTCTGACAGGTTCTTAATATTCCCCTTGCAAAGTTCTGCATTTCTGCTCTTGGGCCCCTCATATGCGTGATTACATAGGTTGGGAATAAGGCACTTCGGGCTTCCTAAAACACTTGGGGGGCAAAGAGCCTGTCCTCTGTACATACAGTGTTCCAAGTTCTTATCCCTCTCTTTTTTTGTTCTTGTCCCCTAGTAGCTGCCTTCAGGGTACCAGCTATCCTTATCCCTGCTCCCATGGCAACAAGTCTCTGTTCCAGCAGTAATGGCTCTGTCTCTTCATTTCATCCCTCTGCAGCTACATTCTACAGCATGGAAGTAGCTTGATTTTTCTCTCACTACTTTCTTTCCTTTATTTATCAGGCCATCTGTGCTTGTTCCAGAACCTCTACTGTGAATATACTGATTCTGTATGTGGCTCTACTTCAGCAAAAAAATAAGTGAATCCAGGCCTGTTTTCTTTCTTCTCCCAACATACTCTGAACTTTTCTCTTCTATGCTTAGCTGTCTGAAAAAGGAAAGAATTATTATTATTTTAAACATTGTCCTCCCACATTTCCATGGCAGGATCAGCATGAATTGAATTGGAACCACAAACATTTAAAAATGTAAATTAGATTAAGAAAGGTTAGAGTTGTATGTGCTTTAAAAACACTCCAACTGGCACCAGACTCATTTTTATAGGCAGTTTGTGCACAGAAAAGAAGATGTGAATATTTGAAACAATTTGTTAACATCAAATGAGAAAAAGATTTTAGAAGAGCTGTTCCCTTTCATTTTTGGTTGGCTCCTGGAAAGCATTTTATAACACAAAATATTCATTTGAGACCATGATTCAATTGTGCAAACAAGCCAGTAACAGCTAACAGTTCCAAAATCAACATGCAGCCATTTAAGAATGCCGAAAGTACATGGACCCAAAGTGACTAGGGGAAAAAACAACAACAACAACAAAAAACAAACAAACCAAAAAAACACAACACAAAAAAAAAAAAATTAGGAGAGAGGATAAAAATGTAATGGTAGGAAAAGGGCGAAGATCCAGTGGGGGAGTTATAAATCCCTGGGGCATGGTAACAGAATTAAATAGTAGGTAATACTATAGGTGTCATTTTTAAAACAATTTGCTGACTTGTGATTGTTTGGTATAAAACAATGTCGCTGCTAAAGAATATGTTACTATACATTACAATGACTAGCAAGTTACCCACTTTTCTATTGTAAAGCGCTTTTTGTTTTCTATTACAAAGTGATTTTTGTTTTCTATGTATCTCTTCCTGTTATTTCTTTTTAAGATCTAAAGGGTTTGGGACCTGAAAGTTCCCTTAATCTTAATGGAAAATATAGGATATTTAATGATTGTCAGACTGTAGTCCCATGTTGAGATGGTATTGAATAGCTTCTTTCTCCTAAAATATGACTAACTGTATCTCATATAGCCCTTAGTTAACATATTTTTGAGGGAAGTGCTGGTTTTACGTCTATGCAAGTTAGGGGCCAACTGGCTGGAAAGGAGCTAGGTCTGCAGAGAGGACGCTGGGATCCTGGTGGACAGCAAGTTGATCATGAGTCAATAGTATGCACAGCAAAAGGTAAACAAAGTCCATACTGGGCTGCATGAGCAAGAGCACAGCCAGCAGGTCACGGGAAATGTTTATTCCCCCTGAGAACTTGTGCCTGTGCTCGTATCTGGAGTGCCATGGTCAGTGTGAGGCTCCCCACTACAAGAGGCTGGAGTAAAGCCAGAGAAGGGCTACTGAGGTAGGCAGGAGCCAGAGCACGCAACATGCTGAAGGAATGTATTTATTTAGCCAGGCAAAAAGAAGGCTAAAGGTGATTTATTTTCTGTCTTTAAGCACATAACAAGTGGTTATGCAGAGATAGAGGCAGTCTTTTCTTAG
Organism: Cariama cristata; assembly: GCF_000690535.1. Classification (NCBI taxonomy): domain Eukaryota; kingdom Metazoa; phylum Chordata; class Aves; order Cariamiformes; family Cariamidae; genus Cariama; species Cariama cristata. Next base: position 151,007 of record NW_009623754.1, read on the forward strand.
AGGCTTACAATGAAATGACAAGGGGCAATGATAAAAAGTTGTAGCATAAGACCTTGCAAGTGGACTTAAGGAAAAAATTCTTCACAATGAGAATGGTTAAGCACTAAACAGGCTATCAAGAAAGGTTGTGGACTTTCCACAAGGCTTTCAAAATTTGACTGGACTATGCCCTGATTAACCTGATCTAACTTCCAAGTTAGCCTTGATTTGGACAGGGGGTTGGACCAGATAGCTGGACTGGACCTCTGTAGGTTAAGATTATCCTGTGGTTCATAAGTCTATGAATACCAGTTCCTTAGCAAGATGAATCTTCACTAGTCTTTCAAGATTCCCAGAATAGGAAATACTAAGAAAAAAAAAGAGTAATGTTTGCTCATTCGGAGTCTTCTGAATAAGTCGCTTAACCATTGTAACCTTAGGCAGACAATAGAGCATCTCTGTGCTTCAAGTCTCCTCCAGTAAAATAGAATTAATAATATTTCTTCACATTTTTTTTCTAAGAGTAATTCACATTTATGCATTAAGTTTTGGTTTTTTTTTTACAGACTGAGCCAAATCAGCTAGTGATCAGAGATGCTATGATATTATAGCAATTGTGCATCTAGTCAATGTAGGTATTAGTTCACATGCATCATTATAGAATACATGGGGGGGAAAAAAGGTGTAAATAAATAAATGGTCCCAGAGACTTTCTCCTGGATATAAAAACCTGTTTCAGATGTCTGTGATCCAAATAACTGTTTGAATTATTATGTCCAATAAAACCCTGTGATAAGGGTTGTAAGCACAAGGAAACAAACGTCCTTTTCTCTCCCAATCTTCTGAGAATTCCTGAGTTGATGCCTCAACACCTGTCTGCCGTTAAAGAAAATGCTGTCTCCAGATCCTTGCTTCATGGGCCTGCCTGCTATTGCAGGTGGAGTGCTCTATTTCTTGACTATATATTGAGATGCTGTAGGTGGTAGGTCAGTACTGTGTAAATGTTTTGTGGTTAAATCCCAAAGATGTGATTTGTGTTTATAAGCTTTAAATTGCCTTCCTGACAAAATATTCACAAGCTGAAAGCTTCTGCTCATGTAGAATTGTGATGGATTGCATTTTATTGGAACTTATTATGAATAGCTCTTTGATTTGAAACAATGAACCCTTTAAATGCCTTTAGAAATTATAGTGGGAGAAAGGTATTTATCTCCCTCCATCACTACTATCAGAGTGACAAAACCCCCTGTTTTTCAGAACACACACATACACAAGCATGTGCATTCACATATGCACATGATCACACATTCAAATTTACAGAAAATGACAAATACATGAAGTTGAATTTTCTAACCTGGTGTTAGATAGATGCCTGATTTTCAAAAATAAACTCAGTGCTAAGTGCTCAGGATACATGTTTGTCTCAGAATACAGACACTATATATATATACACACATGTACAAAATATGGATATTAAACTTAAAACATTATATATTCAAAGACACAGGATTTCTATGAAAATTGTTCTGTGTTTTTCACCTATAGCTGATTTAGTTAATACCCTATTAGAAGAAACAGAGATTAATATGTTTTCCCAGGACTTTGGTGTGTGTGAGTCTATGGATTTATTTATGCATATATACCTTCAGTATTCTCTTTGTATTTATTTATATCTAAAAATGTCATTGCATATTTTAAACATTTCTTTTATGCAGGTGTTACTTGGTTTAGTACTCCAAAGTTAAGGGGAGTATAAAGTCAAGGGAGTATATCGTTAAGAGTATATTATTTCTTTCCAGTGGAGTCCTTCAAAACAGGAAACTTTGTTCATATGCATGTGTATTCGACAGGAAAAGAAGAAAAAAGAGCAGAGTTAAAACTGTTTGTGAAAGCTTGGCTTTTTTCTGGGCTAAGAAGCTTTTAGTGGCAATAGTGAAATGTCGAATATGATTACACAAAACTGCTGCTTAAAACTGCAAATAAAGTGGAGCATACTAGTGAAGACTGTCAGAAATTGAAAAAGTAGTAGTGCATAATTTATCAGTGTTAATAGCCTTAGGTGCATTTCTGAGGGAATTAACCTAAACAGTCAAACTATTTATCACAGCATAATACATAAAATGTACTTTTAATTAATAAATGGATATTCTATTGCCTTTACGGCTACAACAAATCAATCCTCCTTCACCTTCTGTCTACAGTTTGGGTTCCTTTAATGGGTTTTAATGGGTTTTATTCTACGCTCAGAGAAGAAAGCTTATTCATTTGCTTCCTGGAAGACTTTGTGTACTTTGTGGCATAATCTCACAATGTCTTTGGTACACTTACACCAAAATATCACTATGGAGAAAAATAATAATGCTAAAGCACCATTCATTACTCCTGAGTTGACGTGCTTGGTTCAAGCCTACCTTGGAAGTAATGAAGTTACTGTAGGTCTTGTTAATAGACTGTCTGTGAAGTCCTTCAGTTAAAACATTTTCTTGGAAAAGAAAGGTGTTTCCTGCTACTCTGAATGGTTAACGGAGTACTTTTCTTGCACAATCTCAAGTCAGTTGGTAAAGGAGATTTTTTCCAGTATCTTATGCAGAAGGAAACCAGATAGACTCATTTCTGTACAATAAATGGAATAATTGTATTGAGAGATAATGAACAAATATTTTGAGATGGCAAGTCCAGATCTGAGACCTGTAGTGCTGGAGTTTTTTTACTTAAAATGAAGTTCATTCATGACTGTTTCTGTGACAATACTATGATAGAGTGATAGAATCATAGAATGGTTTGGTTGGAAGGGACCTTAAAGATCATCTAGTTCACTACATGCCCTTGTAAAAAGTCTCTCTCCAGCTTTCTTGTAGGCCCCTTTTAGATACCGAAAGGCTGAACAACCCCAACTCTGTCAGCCTGTCTTCATGATCGCCTTCCTCTGGACTCATTCCAACAGGTCCATGTCTTTCTTGTGTTCGGGACCCCAGAGCTGAAGGCAGTACTGCAGAGGGGTCTCACCAGAGTGGACTAGAGGGGGAGAATCCCCTCCCTTGACCTGCTGGTCACGCTGCTTTTGATGCAGCCCAGGATACAGTTGGCTTTCTGGGCTTCAAGTGCACATTGCCGGGTCAAGTTGAGCTTCTCACCAACCAACGCTCCCAAGTCCTTCTCCTCAGAGCTGCTCTCAATCCATTCTTTGCCCGGCCTATATTGGAATTGCCCTACCCATGTGCAGGACCTTGCACTTGGCCGTGTTGAATTTCATGAGGTTTGCACAGGCCCACCTCTCAAGCCTGTCCAGGTCCCTCTGGATGGCATCCCTTCCCTCCAATACGTCAACTGCACTACACAGCTTGGTATCATCGGCAAACTTGCTAAGGGTGTACTGAATCCTACTGGCCGTGTCACTGACAAAGATGTTAAACAGCGCTGGTCCCAATATCGACCCCTGAGGAATGCCACTTGTGACTGGTCTCCACTTGGATGTTGAGCTGTTGACCACAACTCTTCAAATGCAGTCATCCAGCCAGTTCCTTACCCATTGAGTGCTCCATCTGTCAAATCCATCTCTCCAATTTAGAGACAAGGATGTTGTGAGGGACAGCGTCAGACACTTTGCACAAGTCCAAGCAGATATCAGTTGCTCTTCCCTTATCCACCAATGCTGTAATCCCATCATAGAACGCCACTAGATTTTTCAGGCACTCTTTGACCGCCAAATATGTCAGGCACAATAGTGAGGCCATTATAATATCAGACGGTATTTCATTTGCCAGTCTTTGACATTCAGAGCATGCAGTTAGCTAAAACAACCCAGTAGAAAGTTAGCAAGGGCGTAAAGGCATAGGTTTGGGGGACACAGTGGAAATTCTTAGTTTCTCTGAATTCTGAGAAAAAATGCCAAATAGTCTGAGTACGCTCAGAATTTCCAATAGAATACCTGAATTTGTTTATCATCTCACATTAGACAGTTCTTAAACTTTAGCAAAAGGGAAGTAAAAAGCACAGTAAAGACTTCAACAATGTCACAACATGGAAAATGGGGAAGAATCAGGACAAAAATTAATAATAAAATGCTTATAAAATCACTACAATTTGTGATTTATCTACCTGTAACTTTTTGTGAAGGTATTTATGTGACAACAAAACAGTAATTAAATTGAATATATTCATTGAAACATTTCACAAACAACTCTTTCATGAGCCATGGTATCAGGTTTGCTTCTTGGGATAGGTTTTCATAGGTATCAGTGCTTAGAGGAATCTTAAGACAGTCTTACGGCATTTTCCAGGAAAGGAAAATGACTCTCTTATGTCCCTTAGACTGCTATAATGATGTTAAGCACGTATTAGATGCAGCTGAATATTTCTCATGAAGGTTTTTCCCCTTGTTACGGGCCCGAGTTCTGCCTCCACAAGAACGAATTAGAGTTTACTTTAGCAGAGAACAAAAAACACCTGAATAATCTGTCCTCAGACTGTATATATACATACAGTCATTTAGACATAGATGAATCCTCTTTGGAAGAGGATCAAACATTAAGAAATTAGGATCAAAAATATGTATTACATATTTTTAAACCAATATAATTGTTTGAAAATATGTGGGAATCTTAACATAAGTCCCCATGAAAATGTAAAGCTGCAATTTTTTGTTGCAGAAATGATGATACAATCCTTAAACAGCATACCGTAAAACAAATGATAGATATGTGTCTGGTACAGTACTGCTGTTGACAGAACAGGGATGAATACACAGAAACATATAGAGACAGTTCATAAAACAAGAAAATGTAGCCTGAAATACCAACACACCAAAAAAGCCAATCCCCAAATCCTTTTTCCTTTCTACCTCTTCTTTGTCATTGCTATACCTAAGAGCAGGTATGTATCTTAGGTAATTAGGTCCTGCTACTCTTTCTTACTTCTCCCAATTTCCCTTCCACTCTATTTTAAAGCAAAGTGTCTGTGGCTCTTCACTATTTATGGATACTCAAATCTCCACTTCTTTTGTAGAGCTCACCCACTGAACCAAAACTGCAAACTAAATTGACATCATATCCAAAAATTTCTTCTAGTTTCTGCATTTCTCTGTTTACCAACTATTGTTATGTTTTCCACACACAATTTTAAAAAGAAAAACGATTTTGGACAAAGTTATTATAAAGTAATAGCTTAGACCTCATGGGTTTCCCTCCAAATAGCAATATATCAACAATAAGAAAGATGGAGGCAAGTGTTGAATATACTCATCAAAGAAGTGTTTTGTGGTTGGTTTTGTGTGTGTTTTGTGTTTTTTTTTCCTTCCTGCGACTTCCAAGTAATACTAATGAACAAAGTATAGTAAAAGGTTGTGAGTGCAGTAGAGTAAAAGAGTTGTCACCACAAGAAGATGGTCAAATGTAGCTCTAACTTTTATGATTGCAAATATGGACTTGTTCCATTGGCGACTGCTGTAAATGTTGACCTTTGAAAGTTTGTCTTTAGAACATTGCTCATTTTGAACCTCCTCGGGTAAAATTAGCTATAGCTAAAGTTCTGATTGCAAAGAATGCAGACTCTAAATTTTGCTCATGTTAGACTCTATATATTCAGCATAGGATTTTTGCAGTGGTCAGAGTTTTTCATTATTTTAGATGCATTCATCTGTGTGTATATAATCCCTAAACCTTGAGGATCTGTGATGAAATCAAACAATATTCAGTGTGATTTCTTCCCAGTTCTTTGACTTGCTTTTTCTAATAGACAAAATAAGTAGCTGCATAGGTAGCTACCTCTATTAGCCACAGCTAATATTCTGTATTTTGAAAAATGTCTTTTTCCTTCATATCACAGATACTTCATAGGATCCCATCAAGGTGTTGATGCAAAGCCTATTGTGTGACTACTTATTATCTGTTTTTCCTAATGAGCCATATCTACTTTGAAGACTAAATTAGATTATCATCAGACTAACACCATCTACAAAACGCTGTAAAAAGGTTAAACTCTCTTAGATGGGGTTTCTGGATTATTTATATGGAATTACAAATGTTCCTGTTAGAATGTTATCCTTGTACCCATAGATTAAGACCACTGCATGAACACTCTTTTGCAAATCAATATTAATTAAAAATTATTATGATCAGAGAACTAAACAAAGGGCCTGTGCTACTAAAGAAAGGGTATGCCCCAGTGACAGATCACTGTTAAAACCTCTCATGCCATTGGGTGATATTTGCCATATGTCCAATGATTGATAGTAGGATTTAATGAGTTCTTACAAGCAATTAAATAATCAAGGGTTCCTGCTGTTACATGGCATAGCTTGATAGAACAGTGACAAATGAGAGAATATCTGCAACCTAATCAAAGGGACATATTTCCTTGGGAACAAAATAATATTATCCACCAGTGCAATCAAAGGACAAAAGAACACAGAGAGGACGCAACAGAATGAGATAAATTTTGTGCTCTTTTCATTATTCTGGCCATACAGTTTCCATTTATTGGATCCTATTAAATCAGAAAGAAAATTAGGCTACTTAAATACGTTTCATTTGTCATACACTGTTAGCTAGTGGGTGCATATCCATATCCAGTCACCTTAGGTCTCCTTTCCCCATGAAACACTATCTTAGGTTATGTTTTCTGTATTCTTATTTGGTATTTATTTCTATTGTGATTATTGAAGTCTTGCTGTAGTTATGTATTTGTTTTCACTTTAACTAAAGGGGTACAGTAAAAGTCTTTGCACTACGCCAAATCTGTAAAACATTTTTGGTTAATAAATTATTCTGAACATATGTATTTATGTTCTCTTAGAAGTGTTTGAAAATAATAGTTCATAATAAAAAATAGGAAGTCCACTGAATTCATTTGGAAATTGCTTAGATTAAGATCATATATACATTTTAATTTGCAAGAGTTACTATGCAGATTTAAATCTGCACCTTAATGAATATGCAGGCCCCTATACATAGTACAGTAGAAGTGTTTTATCCTGAACTGTAGTCTAGTATGGCAATGCACTTGATTTTCTTCATTACTTTTTGCAACCAAAAAAGCTTTAGAATGACCTTTAGAAGACATTCAGAGAGCTCAGGATTTCACCAACTATAGACTGAAAATCACTAGCAGACGGATTTATTTCCCCATTTTTAAGTTAAAATTGATTGCAAGTAGTGGATATAGATACATACAGGTAACAGAATATAGATCAGCTTAGTCGGACTTTTTAAAAAATATTTTACCTTTGTGATTAGAGAGAGATATTAAATGATCTACCTGGGTCCTGTTTAATCGGTCTTTAAAAGCATAAAATTAAAACACCCAGGCTATCTCATTCCAATCAAAATGTAAACTTCTAACCCAAAAGATGTGAATAAAACTGCCTTTGACTTTGATGTAAATTTTCCTTTGGTTGCAGTATCTTGATTGCTGTCAAACAGAAATAAAAATATTCCAAGACTACAAACTGCTTCGAAGCTAGAATTTTCATCAGAAAATTTAAACACCAGACTGTAGTTCTTCTGTACTATATTTCATTTAGCTAGCTGATGTGTAGGATAAAAGTTTCAGAAATGCTGTAGACAACCAGCAAAACAAGGTGCCCCTACTAATCAGTATATTCAGATATTTGACATGTGATCCACCTTTAGACCGTATAACGCATGACCTCTCTAAATATATACTGAGGACTGAGCTCTTTCCTAGTTCTGTCTGTGTTGCTGCTATGTGGGAAGGGAGGTGAGCTCCTCTGGAGCAGACTGACCTCAGGACAGGTTGTTCCAATTCCACCATGCTTTCCCAGAGCCCATTTCTCAGACTAGAACTTAAGAAGCAGCAAACTGATGGGATGGCAACATGTATAGTCCACAGCAAAACTCTAGTGGCTTTGGTAGCTAATATACAGAATTTTCATAAAATCATAGAGTCATAGAATGGTGTGGGTTGGAAGGGACCTTTAAAGGTCACCTAGTCCAACTCCCCCTGCAATGAGCAGGGCCATCATTTCATCGGTGTCTCCCACTTCCAAGAGAATGTGCAAAACTGTCGTACCCACAAGGTGGATTTTATTATTTTTTAAGCTTTGTTCTAATCTGGGATGAACACAAGTTGTAAAACCTTGACATTTTCACAAAACAGAATACTTGTTTTCCAGCCAGCTCTATTCAACAGCGAGGGATGTATCACTGGTTCTATTTTTTCCACATGCTAGTACATTTGGTTTGTTTTTCCATACACAAAGCAAAATTTTTCCAGAGTATGTAGCATATTTCAGACATTAGTCATATTGCTTAACGCCCTAATGGAAGACATTCAGATACTACATCAAAAAGTCTTTGCAAATAAAAAATAACTATAAAACTAAGTTAAAGAAACCAACACGTAAAAAGCTTCTTAATTTTTCAGTGGTTTGAGTATATTTAGCTATAGATTCTCTTCTACATATATATATAAAAGTTTCCTAAGCTAATGGCGATTTTTAATAAAATCTATGATAAAACCACAGTTGACAAATTTCCATAATTCTAGGTTGGATTTCAGTTGTGGACTATTCTGCTGAATTCAGCAGTGATGCATCATGAAGGTGGGATAAAGATGCTTAAACTAAGGCATATTTTTAGATTAGGAAGATCCATTGGGTTTCTGTAAGTCTTAAAAATACATTAATTTGTCTACCCCAAATTTTTGCTTTAAGTTTTTAGTCAACTCCAAATACGTGGGATCAAGAACTGTTTAGAATATCACAGCAATTATTTGGGGACTTGAGGGATCATGCTGCCGCTGGGCCACACGTGTGCAGCATGACTTTAATGAGCTTATCAAACGATTCATCAGTGTGGTTTTACATGGGTGTCTGTCAGATCACTGCTGCATTGGGTCACATCAGGTCTGAGCTTAATAGGATCCAGTGAAGACCAGCTAGATGAGTTCCATGTGTAGTGGCAATAGTCAACGGCTTTCACTAAAATAGTAACTTTATTGTTCCAGAAAGCAAACAACCCCTCAAGAATCAAGGAGAGATACTAAGTTTTTGGCAGCATTAAATTCCTAAGGACTACTTCCAATCAATAAATTCACAAAAAGTACACACCTCATTAGATTCCTTACAGATTGCAAAGCTAGCTATAATGTAAAAACAGGCAGACAGTCTGTCTCAATATTATTGCAGGAAGGCTTGGTTAAATTAATAGCTTCTCATTGATTAAAAAATCTTGCATTTTACATGTTCTTAAGTTGGTTCCCACCATTACCTTTCAATAACAGAATACGAGTCTTTGGAGAAATGTGGTTTTATTGAACTACTGTATTGAAATACAAAGATAGGCAAAATAAGTTGTTTACGTTAGCCTATCATTGTTTCCCGTCTTAAAGTTCTGCCCACCTGAAAGAAAAAGACAAGTCTGTCAATGTGTCCTAAGTGTTTGCTGTTTGTTAATTTTTACAATATTCCTAGACTGCTAAAAATATAGTTAGTCTGAAATGATCACTGAGTATGACTACCAAATTGTTTCAGTCACAACTGCAAGTGAGAAATCTTTATGTCCATGTAGCATTTGCCACTGCATACAACTCTCAGCTTTTGCCCATTCTTAATTACTGTACTAAATCCAGCTAATAATAGTAACACAAGTTCTGATCCACTGAAGTGCTTTCCAAATCATCCTAAGGACCTAAGTTATGAATCTGATTGCACAGAGTAATTTACTAGGGTGAGTTGTTTGATGCCAGTCATATTATGAACACTCCATCAAAAATTGTTCTGAGAGCTTCTGCATAAACCTATTCAAATGTATGTCATTGGCATGCAATGTTGGAAGACTTTTCTCAGTGCCACAAGATCATTTAAGCTGAACTGAAGTAGTACAAGCCCACAGCATATATATATATATCTTTTTTTAAGGTAAGGTGCTGTGATTGATTGGCCTTGTTCTTTTGTACTTGTGCAAACTCGGTCTGCACCACAACCATTCTTATGGGTCAAGTGTTCTTCTGCCACTCAAACAGCAAAGGAGGGATCAGATCTCCAAGTATGCCAATATGCCAAGATGTGTATTTCAAGAATAATGTTGCTGCTTGTTTTAGTGCAATACATACGTCTTCTCCTTTCTCAGCAGTAACACTGAATCAAGCAGTATGTTGTTGGATGCATGGCAAACAAATGGAAGTTGCTTGAGCTCCTGTGGTGTGACTGGGGTATTGGGGTGCGGAAGAGAAGAGACAAGAAGGTTGACTTTATGGGGGCAGGGCAGCTGGATGATTTTCATGTATCTCCGACGTTGGGATGTCACTTTCAATATTACTTTCAAACAAACATTCTGTATGCTTTGGTTTTTAGACCTTTTTAGGGATTGATTATTATACTAATTGAACCAGCTGGCTACAGTTTTGTGTTACCTCTGAGAAGAGACAGTAAGTTAGTAAACTAACACAGAACCACTACTAGATGCTTCTTGGGTTCCTTATGTGCCCAGTTCATGTAACTAGTCTTTGAAAATATAAACCTCAGCATCATCTAGAGATGGTCTGTGCTTTTGCCCATGGAGCCTTCACTATAATAATGTCTAGTAGATTAATTTCTCATTGGAAAAAGATGAGTCCATATGTAAATTGAGTCCGTTTTGTTATCTTGTAACTCGGCTTTTGATACATCATGTCATTTTGTAAAACTCTTTAGGGAAACACTGGCTTATATTGGGTCACTATCCTGTTTTTCTGATGCATACGCACTGTTGAAGTGAGGCTTTTCTTTTGCATGAGGCTGAGCCCCTTCTAAGTTACAGGGGTCAAACTGCATGTCCACTTCCAGCTATTCACCTTGTTGGCTGTGTGTTTGCTGACTCTCCTCTTTTCCTTCCTCTGTTTTTAATTCATCAGAGTCCTACAGTACAATGAAAAGATGTTGCTTGGTTCTCAATGAATTCTGTGGAAGTACCAAAGGGAAAGA
>NW_009623754.1:161937-167432 GCF_000690535.1 Cariama cristata
ATTTGGAATAAACACAAACTATTATTAGACAGAGTTTTTGGAAGTAGTTGTAATTTATCTGCTATTAGGAGCAATAGAAAACCATATGGATGATAAGAAACATAACCAGGGCAAGGTCCTTCCTGTGTCTGTTGACAAGTAATATGCACCAGGAGGGCAGTGCCATATGTTTGCATGTACGTTACCGCGGGGGGCAGTGACATATGTTCACACGTATGTCACCCCTCTGGCCTGCTGTCATAAGGCTGTTTCCCAAGGGGTGTGCTCCCTTGAAAAACAGAAACAAAACCCACAAATGTGAGTCTCCTACATTTTCTTTGTCAGCAGATTCTCCAAGACTAGCACTGCTGCATCAGTGAGCAGTCAGAACAGCTGCCTCAAAACAACAAAGGCTTCTGTAGCCCTCTCTGATATCACTTCAAGGTATTGAATGGCAAAGAAGGAAAATACAGCCACCCCACTGGAACAGTCACAACTGCTAGAACAGTCATACCTGCTGAAATAGTAGACCTGCCAAAACCCTTGAGGGTGGTAAACACTTGCTCCTCCCAAAATATTTCATGGACTGTCCTTCTCTTCACTTCCTTACAGGCTGGACCCAGCTTCACGTAACATCATAAGCAACTCTTGGCAGGGTAAATAAAAAGTTTGAGTATAGAGGAGTGCCAAAGTGAGAGAGAATCTGAAAGTGTTGTTCATGATACTTTCTCCTATAGTTTTTGTGGGTTAGAGATGAAGAGTACTATTAGATTATCTTGACCATTCCTCTGTCAGTGCAAAATTATTCCTTGCAATGTAATTTCTAGTGTTTTGTTCATTCTGTTTAGTACTAATCCAAGCAGATAGCCTTTCTGTTGTATCTCTTGGGAGATCATTTATCCCTCAATCCAGTTATTCCAGTATTAGGTAGATTTTCTGAAATTTACAGTGTATTTTTCTCTGCTTAATTTCCTTCCTCTCTTTAATTATCCCTTTTGGTGCAAATATGGCTCATCTTTGTATATTTGCATTCTCTCAGAGGTCATTGAGTCTGGTGCACAGAGAAGGAATGCAAGCTGCAGTGTGAAATTTGCGTCTAGAAAAGGGTAACCTGCAGGATATTTTGTGTGGTCTCAGATGTCTTGTGACTACAAAACATTTTGGGTGGCTTTGTGGATATGTATCTGTTAACGCAGTCTTATTTGGTGTAGGTCTGTTACGTTATTTGGACTTGAATGCTAGTAACCACTCCAAGGGCTGTCTGTGAAAGTTTTAATAGGAGCATACAAAGCTGCTTCCCTGTTTTATGAGGGAAATCCCTAAGTGGAGAAAAATGGTGAGACTCTTGCTTACTTAAGAGGGCAACTCAGTATTAGCCAAACAAAAATTGCGTCTCCTTGCTCTGAACTGTGCACTGTTCAAAGCTAAGTCTAACACCTCAACATCTGATGGACTTTATTTTCCTCTCCATGATTTATAATTAAAAAAACTATGCTTGTCTTGTACTTTTGTAAAGTTCTGGGTGTTCCCTAGTGTCTTCTATGAAAGGGCTATGATTTTGGCTTGCCTTTTTCCTTTCCTAGCCATTTATCTACCTTGTCTCCATCTTAGTGTTTTGAAAGCAGAATTACCCTTTTCCTACCCAGCAATTTGACCTCCATGGTCTGGAAGCTTCCCTGTGCTTTAGACAGCTGTGTTTATAGCTCCAGCACCTCTCAGACAAACTCAGCTGGAAGCTCTGTAAGAGGCAGATAGCTAAGACAGATCCAGGGTATCATCAAAGGCTGGTTTCTGGGAAAAGAAAAGCAAACTGAGTAGGAGTAAGTCATGGGGAGGAAAGAAAAACCATGATGGGTTAGGTGGAGAGATTATTCCTGTTTCCAGGAGTAAGTGGGTCTGCTCAGGATGGAAATTTCTGGATTAGAGTATGTGGCAGGCAGGAGAGAGTCACAGCACAGAGGCAGGCTTTGTATCTCAAGCAGACTTGGAGACTGCCGAGAGAAGCAATGGTGAAACACCACTGGCTTCAGAGATGGCAGAAACAGTAAGTTCCCAGGGATCAGAGGCTGCTGTGCCATTTGCTGCAAATCAAAAAGCCACCAAGTTTACTTTAACCAAGCTGCAAAAGACTTTCCATGCAGGGACAAAGTAATCAAGGAGATATTTTGGCAGCAATTTCTCGGTAAAGCTTTTGCCATTTCTGCCTTTCTTAGCCTGAGATTTTCACTACTTAAAATAATATTAACCAAAAAAATATTTTTTAAAAAAAGGTATTCTCCTTTATATTAACAGAATATCTAGATATTTGAAGTTGAACATATTTTTGGTCTTCTCTAGGGATCTTACCATAAGAGAAAAGTCCTGATCTCCAACTCAAAAACTTCTAACTCCAGCACCAATACAATGGCCATACCTCGTGAAGAAATAAAATTTCAATCCAATAATTATTTGGAATCCATTTTTTAATTTATATGCCTTTTTTTTTTCTTTTTTGCATTTTCTTCAGTGTTTTCTGTAGAAGAGTTGAAATTTGTACTCAGCTTTCTTTAGTCACCATGTGGTTATGATCACATTATCTGTCCTTACAAGGTCGTATATATCTTTCATTCTTTCTGCAAAGGACAATGTAAATTTGGTCCCCAAATTTTGGTCTTATCATTAGCTTAAATGAAACAGCATTTTACCCCAGCTAGTTACTATTCTACCTACCAGGATAGAATCATAGAATCATTATGGTTGGAAGAGACCTCAAAGATCATCAAGTCCAACCGTATACCTGATGCCACCATGCCCACTAAACCATGTCTTGAAGCGCCACATCTAAACATTTTTTGAACACCTCCAGGGATGGTGACTCCACCACCTCCCTGGGGAGCCCATTCCAATGCTTAACGACTCTTATAGTGAAGAAGTTCTTTCTAATGTCGAGCCTGAACCTCCCCTGGCACAACTTGAGGCCTTTTCCTCCCGTCCTATCGCTAGTTACCGGGGAGAAGAGACCAATCCCTGCCTCGCTACAACCTCTTTTGAGGTAGTTGTAGGGGGCGATAAGGTCTCCCCTCAGCCTCCTCTTCTCCAGACTAAACTTTACTTTTGGTTCACACTCCTACATTTGTCTGGCTGTAGGCCATCAACATCAGACTTAACTCAAAATACTGACAAAGTTCTTGCCTGACTTGGCCATAGGGTTGAAATTCTTTACACAAAATTAGGAAATACTTTCAAAAACAAATAAATTAGACAAAGTTGTAATTGCTTCATGGATATTCTACAACAGGAAGAAAAGTCTGAACTTGAATAAATTATTTATTTGAAGTAATTTGCTTTATGAAATAAAGTAGATTGGAAGTAGGGATCAAAAATCAGTAAAAGTAGATGCTGGCTAAGGAGGTAAATCCAAAGAAAGAAGAGAAGCATATCCTTGCTTATGGAAATGATTGTGAAGGAGTGCAAATTGGCCAGGAGTAAACAACTGGGGCAATGAAGATTTTCAGTGTTCTGACCAAAGACAGTAATCTAAAGAGCCACAAAAAATGTTTGCATTTATTAACTTTATTTAAGGATATGTTAAAAAGTCATGAGAGAAAAATGAGAAGAAGCCTAAGAAAGCACTGAAGAAGATGGTAGTCATATTAGCAGTCATGCAAGATAATTATGATAGCAGTGTAGATCTGCACGCTAGTATTTTGAGATATTAACTATGATATATAAGTTGAGACATAACTTTGAGATAACTACATTAATTTACCTAGCATACCTTTCTGCCAGTGGAATATTGTTGTTTTACGCTAAATAGAGAATTGGTTATGAATGTCATAATCAAGATATTCTGTGAGATCTTCCCTTTCTTATCCATGTTACAGATTTAGATTTTTGTTTGGGTGTATGCATTTCTAACAAATGGTAAAAGCTGATATTTCAAAGTGTTTGTTTTGTGAATATATGCTATGAACAGAGTATTGTAATTTGTTATTTTTATAACCTGGTCACTGGAATATCATTCCTGCTGCTGCAGTGCTTGCACTTCCTACTTTTGCTCTTGTAGATTTAAACCTCTGTGGGCAGAAGACAAAATGTGTCACCCCACTCAAGTTTATAGCTATGTCCTAAAGTTCTGTTATTTACATCAAATTCTGATTTCAGCTTCTTTAATGTCTGTCTGCTTTCCTTTTTTTTAAATCTCAACTCTGAATCACAGTACAAAACCACTGTGGCTTTATAGGCCACAGAAAGAATTAAATCACATTCATCTCTGCGATTCACATAGTCCACACTTACTGAAAAGGTTAACTTACCAGGGCACAGTAAGCCAGGTTAGCCCAGTCGCTGGCCACCTTAGAAAGGCTATTATTGTACTACCACGACTATGTCATCTGGTATTTGAACTTCAGTTTCATTTATGAAACTCAGGACCTTTCAGATTATTAGCATCACTAAGTGGATTTGCCATGGCACTCTTGCATCGCAATATCCAAACTGAGAGACAAACCAGGAATGCAGAAGTGACACGTTGCAGCTAGGCTTGCTAGCATAAGCAGGATGGTATTTTGTTGTTACGGGCAGAAGTGGGAGTCTGGGGCACGAGAGGAACTGAGGTGGAGGTGTGTGTTGAAGGGATACAGCCTGAACCCCTGGGCTTACTTCTCCTCCTGGGACTCAGAAGAGTCAGCAGGAGCTGGGGGAGACTACTCTTGAAAGGGCTGCTCCCCTTTCTGGCCAGCTGTGGCTGACAAGATTTTTTTTTTCTATTCCTCGTGTACCTTATTCACTGGACCTTTATCTTCACTGAATGTCATCCTCCATTTCTGTTACTTACTGTCATGAGGTCCTTCCTCGATTCTTCATGCTGTCTTTTGTAGTAGTAATAATATTTTTGTGTTACCACTGTATATGGTCTTCTCTCCATTCATTATATTACCTATGAGTATGTTGAACAGAATGGATCATAGCACAGATCCTTATGGAACTCCAGAGGTGACCTCTCTCTAATGTGAAAAGTGACCTTTTATTTCTATAGTTTGTTTCATCCCTTTCCTATTTTTGAAAGATCAGTGGGGGGTAGGACATTTTCCCTCCT
Organism: Cariama cristata; assembly: GCF_000690535.1. NCBI lineage: Eukaryota > Metazoa > Chordata > Aves > Cariamiformes > Cariamidae > Cariama > Cariama cristata. The sequence continues at coordinate 166,994 of NW_009623754.1, forward strand.
GTATATGCCTATATAGAAAGCAAATGCTCATTTTTGTCACCGTGTTCCAAAGATTTTGGGATTATTTGGGTCTTGGCAAGAGCTCTGCAAACATACTGTAATTTGGAAACAGGTTCTAGAGATAGCACAGAGCACCTGGGCTGGCTTAGATTTCCACAGCATTTTATCACCTGGACTCTATCTAGATGTTTTATTCTTACTTCTAGTGTCAAAGCAGCAAGAATCTGGTGTGAGCCCTGTATTTGTTCTTCAGAAATTAACTGTCTCTTATTTACTTCACCAAAGAAACAAACTGTGTTTTGCTATGCTTTTTTTCATGCACATACTTATCTCATATGATTCTACACTCATGGAGATTATGGCTCTACATAGCATCTGAAAATCTGTTTGTAACCTTATTCCTGCTATTTTTGCCAAGCCACTCTGCATCATCTACTAG
>NW_009623755.1:0-13740 GCF_000690535.1 Cariama cristata
CATAATGATTCTATGATTCTATGACATTCTTCTTTCTCTTTTACTCTTGCTTACCAAGAGTTGTTAGTAGTCTGCAGCTGGTACCCTTTAATGGCCAGGCAAGATAGCTCTATTGGTTATTAAGCTTAAAGAAATATCTCAGTTTCTCAGACAGTCTCAGTCTCCCTTTCCTGACATAAAATGGATAATTCACATTGCACTGAAAGTGACAAGGAGTTTTTGGAATGGAATAAATGCACATTGCAGCACTCTCTGGCTCACCGAAGCTGGGGCTTCCTTTGCAGCCTGGGTTAGGGCCATGTGTGTTGCCTTGCCCAACATGCACCAAAGAAAAACTGCTCAGAGAACAATCATCTGGCAGCCAGACTGTATTCTTTGTACCACCTCTGAGGAACATGAAACTGTCCACATAATTAAGGAAACCATGGCACATTCAGTCTTATTCTGGCCCTACCTCTCATGTTTGCCTGTTTTATCTCTTAAAAAATAATTATGACTACATGTTCTATTCACTGGTGTATTTGTTTTATCAAACCTGTTTTTCTTGTTACAATAGCATGCAATCCATCAACTATTTAATACAATTAACAAAAAAACCCAGTAACTGTGCAAGTAAGGCTGTGCACACATTCCAAGGCTGTGATAGTATCACAAGTCATGAGAGCTTTGCTTTTTTGAGAGACTATCATTTTGTCAGAATGACTAGGTGTGGGTGCCTTTGGGTTAAAAATTAGTTTGGTAGGGTTTTTTGGACACAGCTTTTGAGTTCCTTGCCTGCATTTTTAGGATAGGAAGGAAGCTTCTTAGTGCCAAATGTGGCATCTAAACATCTGACTAATTACACCAGAGACAAGCAGCACTACCGCTGATAGGAAGAACAAGTCCTGAGAACGAACATTTCCAGGATCACCCCAGCATGTGCACTTTGACAGCCTGATGGTATTTAAACTGCTTATTCTAGAAACTTTCTTCCCAAAGTTCCCTTATTAGGTCACCTGAAGTGACTATGTTTCATTTGATTAAAGATGTCCTGTTTGCTTTCCAGTACAGTTTGGAGCAAGGAAATTTGACCCACCATGCTGACCTCCAAGGTGCAGCTCCTCTGACTTGCAGTGCTGACAGATTTCAAAAATAGCTGTATGTCCTACCTCATCCTAAGGTCTCTTGCACATCTGATGGATCAAGAGATATGTTTCAGTGGTTTTTTCTCTGCTGAATGCATTCAGGATAGTACCTGCATAATAGTTTCAAGGTCTAGCAGTTGTTGTTTAAATTGACGAGGCCTTATTGAAGGTTGTGTTTCAAAAGTACACAATGCTTCAGTGTTTTTGTCTCCATTCCTTCCTGGCCTTTGTATGCCAGGTATTTTTGTCTGCTTTTCCTGCTGGCTATTGCATGCCAACTAACTTATTGCTATGGCACAGAATATACCCCATCTGTCACAAGCATTTTTTAACAGAGCCTAAGCTGAATGTTGAATGAAGCCATGCCTTATGCAGAGGAGTTTTAATTATTCTTCAGTCTGTGGAAAAGGGGAGTAAGGCCAGGATGAGGAGGACTGAGTTGTCAGGAAGATAGCTGGAGGGAATCAGAATATATCATTACCTAAGGGAGTGGGATCCTCAGTCTTCATCTACTTTAATTCTCTCACCAGACACATCAAATGACAGTGCTGTAGGGCTTAAAAAAATTGGGGCAAAGCTGGGGCAGCGGGTGGCTGATAATGACAGCCTGTCTAAATGTCTGAGTGGCAGACAAGTGGAGAGAAAGAAGTTTGCAGTACTGGCTACCTAAGATGGAGTGATAATGTATTTATTTTTTATCTTCTTTCTTTCCTGAGCAGGGTTTGGCAGCTGGTTAGGCTGGCTAGCTCCACATGAACTTCACAATGCTGTTTATTAAATTTTTTGTGAAGAAAATTGAAATTTGGCGATCGTATCAGCTTGCCCACAGCTGATTGCCATTGCATGGAGCACAAGAATGACTTGAATGACTCTTACTTTATTGGCAGAAGCAAGAAGCAGCCACAGTCTGATTTCCTTCCACACCTCCTACAAAGGACCCAAGTTAGCTGCAGGTCTGCCCATCTCTCCTTCCTGTGAAAAACCATGTCTGTCTCACTATTTACACATGGCAATCTATTTCCTACTCCCTAGGCAAATCTGACATGTATTCCTCTACCTCATGCAGCTCGTGTGGCACATGCACACATAGTTGGCACAATAGCCAAAAGTGACCTGCAGAACCCCTGCTGATCCCACCCTGAGCCCTGTGAGGCCAGGTGGTGCTGGTTCACCCAGCACAGCTAAAAGCCCTGGCACTTCCCACAGGTTCTCACGGGAGATGACATCTCTCATCAGCCCAGGATTTCCCTTCCAAGCCCAGCCCTGGCGAATACAATGAGCTGGCAAGTGAGGGCTAATATAGCGCTACCTCATCACTTCAGCATAGAAGACAATTCCTGACTTAAAAGGCTTTTCCCTTTCCAGGGAAAAGGTGAGGAGTGTGCACATGGCAGGGCGGAGCTGCTCTTACTCAGCTGTGTGTGTTTAAAGTTAGACTTTTAGCTGGGGTAGTCATAAGCCTCCACCCATAGACAAAGGAGAGAAACAGGCACTTCCAGAGACACATTCATGCATCCTGAGACGGATATCTAAAGACACGGTGGTGACCTCTGGCACGTGATTCATCCCATCCAGCACTTTCTCCACAGACTACACAGGAAGTCTAGACAACTGGGTGTCTAACATCCAGATGACAAAAATTTGCTAAAATGAGTTCAATACAATATTGATAAAAATAAACATGGGGCATGAGAGTTTCCTTTGGACACCATCCCCCAGTTGTTCTTCTACAAAGTTAATGTTGTTGATTTTTTTATTTTTTAATGTTAACTATCATATGAAGCCAAATATTTATTTAGTAGTGAAACAGGTCAAACCAACTATTATAGATCTGCCTGTTGATTAGCAGCAGTTTTGTTACCACATAAGACAACTAACACACCATTCCCATCCTGTGTCATAGTAGCCTTTTAATCAAAGTCTATCCCAGATATCACAGAGCTCATGACATCCCGGGGGAAGACTCTCAAAGGCTTCTCTCTTCCACTCTCTGCTGTTTAAGCAGACACTAAAGAATTGCTCAGATGTAAAGGTGGTTGGCCACATATATATACATATATAGTATATAGTGTATAGTGTGTGTATATATATACATATAATATACAGTCGATAGTATACAGACACTTGGAACTTAGTGACCACTTCAGATTTGCAAATTACTTATCTGTGATGGTAGTCTGCAAGTAATTCCTTACCCACAAACTGTTTATAAAAAGCTCACCATCAATAGTCCTAATTTCTGCTCTCCTAGTTATCCATCAGATGACACTGCATCTATGCCCTGAATAGATGCAAGAACACACAGAGAGCAAGATCTGCATTTCTTTCCCGGTCTAGGACCAAAATGAACTAATGTCGTGCAAAGATCAAAAAGGAAAACAAAGAGCAAAATGACATATCCTTCCCTAAACGCCTTACAATCTTAATATAAAAAAGAGACAATAAGCAGACATAGAGGGAAGTACAAGAAAAAGGGCAGTAATGGACAGCTTGTCAGGCAGTACACATTGCACATCTGCAGCTTGGCTTATTCAGACCTCTGCAAATGTCATGAAGAAAAGAGCTTGATGGAGACAAGCTGGCATTCTGCAGAGCCTTGCAGCAGGCTCCAGAGCACCAGAGCAACACGAACTCTCTCAAAGCCAGACGTGAAGTTCTCAGCTCCTTCAGAGCAAGGAGAAGTTTCAGCACAGTCATTCAAAAATGGCATCTTTTGTTGTGCAGAGTAAGACTGTCAATTCTCAGCAAAGGATACAATTTAAAACATATCCTTCTCTCCTTGGCAGCTCTACTGCCCAACTTTGGCAGCTCCCCATTCAGCTGCCTTCCACAAATCCCTCTCCAAGGTGCCAAATTTCCAGCATACCCGTGGATCAGATTTGGATGTTAGAAATGCCATTGGGTGCCTACAACTCAGGAACTATGACCTTCAGCATTATAATGTTGAAGTCTCTTTTTGGCTATAGACCAAAGACACTGGAGGACTTCATAGAAAGAGAAATAGAAAGAGGTTCACATACATTTCAGCTAGCAATAAGACATCTTTTTCTAGGCTGCCTCAGACTGTGCCCTGCCAGTTTCCAATCTGCTGCACACTAAATGCTCAGTACACCCCTTTCTAAAGAAAACAAAGAAGACTCCAGTTTTACAACAAGATGCATAAGGCAGGTCCTACATTAAGGACAAGGGCCAAAGGTACACAGAATTTAAACAAGCCACTGAGCTGAGTGCAATGGACCCTGGAGGACTCCCTTACAGGAGATCATCGCTAGACAGGGTGGTTTAGGTTTGGAGAGGAAAGGCGTTAGGACCAGCCTGCCTGCTTTCCATTACCCTATACTTGTGGCATGGTGGGCAGAAATTGTAGCTCATGACCCTACCTCATTAGTCCTACCTATTCACCTCCTGTCCTCCATGGCACAGTGGCACTGGTGGCTCAGACTCCCAGGGGAGTGGGAGCAAGGTACTAGTGGCTCATAAGGGGCTCATATGCTTTTACGGACTTGGTGCAAGGGTTTATTTGCTTCAGATCTAGCTTAATATTCAATCTTTGCAGTAATCAGAGAGTACAAATATTTGTAAGAAGCAAACAAAAAGGCCACAAACATCTCTTTCATATTCAGACAAACATTTCGACATCTCCCTATTCCCTTTACCCTGTCTTTAGGTGTGTATTGCTCAGCAGTAACACCTATCTGTGATTTATTTGTTTATTTATTTATTTACATGCTTGGATTTATACCTCACCGGAGTCCATTTTGCCTGGCTAAAGGCAAAAGCCACAAAAACATGAAGCTGTGCTTAAAATATAACTTGTAAGTCACCCACAGAGTGGGAAAGGATTCAAGATAAAGTTTTTCAGTTTTGACCTTCATTCTGAAATAGAGAAAATCTTTTAAATCAAGCAAACCCATTGTACATCCACAGTAACCGGAAGCAAATTATATTACCAGTTTCCAAAATGAGAAAACATGTTTTCAAGAGAACCATAATGCACAGGTCCATGCACTAGTCTAGGTCCCACATAAGTTTGATACTGAGGACTTTGGTGACCCGTAAGTGGCTGCTGGCACTGACTGTGCCTGATGGGAGTTGCATCCTTCTATCTCAGTCTATCACCCTGAAAAGGTGGTGCTTGATCGGCCACTGCTTCTGTGGCAGTGGGACCCAGGGCCACTGTTCAGTGGCTGAATATGATGTACTGTATCTCAGCCTCAGTCTCTGAGGGACTTCCACATTGCTAGTCTTTTCTGCCTGTCATCTTTGCAATGAACTTAAACACATATTCCAGTAATTAAAAAAATACATTCTTAGAACATTCACATCTGCATTATTCATTCCACACTGCACTGCCAAAATGTGTAGAGCCAGCCCTATCTGTTAAAAAGGGATGTTAAAGGCTTAGAAAAGCATAGAATTTTCTGAAGCCATAGACCAAAGAGCCAGTAGACCAAAGTTTGCAAGATGAAAACCTTTTCCAGGCCCATGTACTAACTTATTCAGGAATGACCAAACTCTGCTTTATCCTGTTGTTCTTTGGTTTGCACAGAATAAACATTCCAGACCGATACACATCATGCACAAAGGCCCATTTCTGGCTTAGAGGACTAGGGACTGTATTGTGTTTTGTTTGGTCCTAGACCTGAAAACAAAAGACTTCAGTTACGGATATTACTCATTTTCTGAGCAGTAGCAAAAACAATCTGCACTCTAAAAATGGCATTCAGGTGTATTCCACTTCTTCAGGAGAAATGCAGGTTCCCAGTCTTGCGCTGCAATGTACTCCCTTCTCATTTCTGCTAGCACTCGAGTTTGCGGGGCTGCACTATCAGCCAGGGCAGAGGACCGACATGGCTCAAATCCTTCCTGCTCCCTTTTCTGCCAGAGCATACAGACCTAGAGATGAGCCTCTTCACTTTCTGGAGGGCTTCAATGAAAGGGCAATTCATTCACTGGCTGCTGGCCCTCAGCCCTGGATTTGATCATCCATTTGGGCCAAATTCTCCCTTTGGGCATGGCCTAATGTGGTGACACAATGCCTTCAGTGGCAATCCTACCCACTGAGCTGAGAGCACAATTTAGCTGTTAAAGCTGACACAAATCCTGATGCAAAGTCTCTCCTTTGTTCTTTGTTATCTCAGAAAGAATTTCAGCCTCCCTTGCAGCTGTTATTTTTAATCCAACAATAACAACACTTCAGTGGTCTTTACAAAAAATTAATATCTGCCAAAAACCTCTGCTTAAAATAGCACTCTACAGCATTTAAAGTATCATTTCTTTTGCATTACTACTTTTAGTCATCACGCTAACTCCATGGGTTACCTTTTTATGTGTTGATTTAGGTAGTTGTATTTCCTGCTGCAGGGATGAAAATAACACATATATTTTTTAAAACTACTCTCCAGTTTCCAGCGGAAAAAACTATGTCCCAAGTGGCACAGGACCAGGCTCTCATTCCTTTTCTGGTATTGAAGAATATTTCACTATGCAAGTTTTCCTATTGAATCAGTGAAACTATCTGTGGGATAAGACACCATTTGAGAATATTGAAGATACTGACATTTAACCCTTGATTACAGCAGTGCCTCTGAAAGTGTAGCCATGTATCAAACCTGATATATTGCCTAGGATAATGCCAGCAAAAACCTAAATACGTTAGCAAACAAATACTAAACCTCCCCCATGATTAACTGCATGGTCTTACAGTTAAATTGGCAACAAACTATATATGAATTCTTGGATTAGTATTTTCCAGCTATAACATCTTTTGTGTCTCTATTTTATATAAAGATTTAATTAAATCCCTAATTTTTTAAAAACATTAAGCAGAAAATTAAAGTCTGTTTATATGCTCTACTCTTCCAAGATGCTTAAAATATTGTTAAGATTTGAGGAAAATGGGTCAAGAACCCAGGAAAATTTGAAGTTCAGAATGGGGTATTACCAGTTTCTGCAGATTGTATGCGCGCGCACACACACACACACACACACAAACACACACACATTTAGGCTCAAGACAATGTAGAATGTCTTGTTCTAGGGCATCACCATGGTTCTAGGTGTACCAGATTGTTTCTTTGAAATGACATTTTTCGTTGCTGATGATCTGTGCTGGCAATTAAGCGCGCTGGAAGATCAGGAATCTCATGTAGCTGCTGGAAGTGCTGCCCAGGCTGCATAGGGTTCGGAGCTCCTGGCTGGTCACTCCTGGAGGGCCTCGCTGCAGCAGATACTGCACAGTAACCCACCAGGAGGGCCAGGGCCATTAAGCAACAAGGGTAGGGGGAGAGAACTCATATGCAGAGAACAGAAGGCAAATGGGCATTCTCACAGCATCTGCTGTTGGCTTGTGTATCTGTCCAGAAAAAAAACAGCCCAGCCATTGAATGTAAGCCTGAATGTGACAGGACTGCCCCAAGATTTTTTTCATTCATAACGATATGCCTCAGATTTTGAAGGAGCAGAGATTTTATATTTGACTAAAAATTTTCTGCTTGCAGAGTAATTTTGCTGGAAACAGTTCTTAAATTTCAATAGGGTTTTGGGACTACTACAAAGCTCTTCTTCAAGTGCAAGTGAGGCTCCTTGCCTATCTTACTGAAGAGAGCAGAACCACTTATTACATTTACTTCAGCCAGTGGGCTTTTGCTTAAGATGAGTAGAAAGTGTTATATACAATGAGCAGCATTGCAGTCCCTTGCTTTAGTAGTCAACCATTTGCCTTGTCCTGAAGGTGTGCTTTTCATTTGAGGATGTTTCAGGGAATGGAAGGATACTGACTTCATTTTGGATGGTCAGGATGACCATTTGAGTTTTTTCTCTCTGAAGAAAAAAAAAAGATTCATGCTTGGGACAAGATTAAGTTCATGGTACCTATGCTTATACTTAGAGAACACAAATTTTTCTGCTACAAAAGTACGGACAAAAGCAGAAACACTTTTGCAAAAGACTTTATTGACACCATAGAAAAAAAAAAGTTGTAATTGTCATAGAGAGTTGAGAGAGATAAAATTTCTTGACATTTAAAAAAAGACCACTGTATGGGTGCATTTTGCTTTCTGGGCTTCTAAATCTGCCCTGCCTCTTCCCTTTCTGTCACCCAGACTGTAAACTATTCAAGTCAAGAAGAATATGTATTATGATTCAGGATGAACTCTATTCATAGTAATTAACTCTATTCATAGTAATTAACAATGAAACCGAAAGGTACCATTGAAGAGGGAGATTTCCTCAGTAGGATGTATCTTTAGCAGGAACTGCATATTTCTTTTCAGAAGAACAATTGTACAGATAAAAATGAGACTTCAGAGCAAGCCTGGCATCTGGTACTAAATCTGAAGTGCAGAAGACAGGCAGATCTGCTGCATGGAGCTTCACAGTATGCAGGCTGGCAAAGCAGCATTTACTACCCAGATCAGGAAACGAGATGCAACAGTCAAGACTGTATACTAATAATTCAAGTTCCAGTTAGGACTTGGTTATAATAAAGGCAGAAACCCCCTTGCTTGGCTGTATAAAAGCTAGGCATGCCATCCAGACTAGTCATCTTGACTCCTTCCCTCTTGTCAATGGTGAAAGACAGACACTACAGAGGGTGATTTATCCTTCCTCTTATAAGTGCGTGCCCTATGATAACATCACTCACCTTCTGAAAGAAATTTTGAATAAAGACAGGTTAGAGTCTTAACAATTTGTCTCTTCCAGAGATTTTAGCAATTGCCAATTAAAAATGGCAGCATTGCCACAGTGGTGGAAGCACCTGTGAGAATACTGAAGGAAAACAGCATTTTTGGCTACTAGTCACGTGAATCTGCTTTGGGATGTTGATTGTTAACATGATAATGCAAATGCCAGTGGTTTCCAGAGCCTGATCTATACCCACATTCCCTCTGTGACTAGCCAAAAGGGAGCTGTGCTGGCAGTAGGAACAGCAAGATATTTTTGCCATGCAGCATGAAAGGGCAGGATGACAAGTCTCCAGCTAGCTCCAGAAATTAACATTCTCCATCAACAGAGTGGATGACAACACAACAGACACAGCAAATTTGCCAAAGAATTCATTATAGTGGATTACTGTGGTGTGGATTGCACTGTTGTATAATGATTCGTTTGTTAGATGTAAGCTGCACAGCCTTACATGGGAGGTTTGATCAAATGTTTCGTTGTTTTAAATTTCCATCTAAAGATGAGATTGCAATATAGATGTAAATATCGCCTTTTGTTTCCAAGAAAGCATCTAACTCTTAACAGAGGGAACATATTGCCTCCTTTGTCATCAAGACGTAGAAGTTGTACTGTAAGAGAATTCCTAGTGAGGTTCTTTTTGCATACACCAGCCATATTTTCTTCTTAGATGTATCTGTTAACCTGGTTTTGCTCCATTGAAGTCAGTGAAATAATTCCAGCTTTTCACTGACGCAGAGGAGATCTGAATCTGCTGGCTGTGACATTAGCCTTCAGATTGCCTGTTCAAGCAAGTCCCACATCATTAAGTAGGTTTTTTTGTACAGAACAAACTATACTACAGAGAGGGGGGCGGTGGCTTTGTAGTTAAAGCTCCAGCACTGGTTTAAGGCCTCTTTGTGCTACTGTTTAGGAGACTTAAGGGATAAACTGCTGTATTAAGCCTGTAGCTCTGGATGACTCGGTCTGGGAGTCTCAGGAGCCTAGGGGCTGGCTTTATCGTCCCTTTTCGTATACACTGTGTGGGGATGGAGGGAGTGACCCCTGGGAGGAACAGAGATCCCTCCACACCATAATCTTACACAAAACTTAGAGCTGCCTGAATGAAGAGCACATCTGGACTACAAAATCCTCTCCAGAGAATGTGAGTCTGTTCTGCTGTGTAACCTATAGCTGCAGTATAATTGCAAAGCAAACAATTTAGTGCAAATGTGTCTTTATAGAAGTATATATCTGGGTATGGTTCAGTTTTAATATACCATTGATATAATCACCAACAAGAAACAAAAACTGGCATCTGGTGACACCAAAATTTCAGAGATGCTATAATCAGAGCAAGAGAGGTTATTTGGAGAGCTTCAAAGAATCTTTCCCATTCCAGAATCATATCTCTGGCTGATATCTTAAGTCCTCCTCTGAATAATAATGCTGAGGTTTTATTAGTTAATCAATAAGACATGATACAGGGTATGGTTATCATAAGATAATCACACCCTGGAGCATTTTGAGGCATAAGCCTTATGCCTCTAATCAGATTGGGGTGAGATTATCTTTTGATAACCACACCCTTGGGGACTGGCTCGTTTCTATTATGAGAAAATTTTATGGTTGGGGAAAATGTGGATTTCTGCTGTAGAAAAATTAAAATGGTAGAATTAGCAGCCATTTCTCCCAAGCTGAAAAATCAGATTTCCTTTTGGAATGCTCCAGGGGAATTCTTCACTATCCATGCTATTTTAAGGCAAAAATAATTTCTGAACAGGTGACATGCTTGGGAGTCAGTTTTAACGTACCATATATATCAATATAGAGGCATATAGATATGTAAATATACACATGCACCAAAGATTCACACAGGAAAAACATATCCAATGACAAGTTTGTTGTAGAGGGGTAAAACAAAGAAAGGCATTGCTTTGTTTTCTTTAACAAGAAAAAAAAAGGCTGGCTCATTAGGTATTGCCTCTGATGTCATATATGCTACAGATCAGATCTCTGTTTATAAATATTAGAAGCATATCTGCAGTCAGTTTTTGTCTACTATTTACTAATAAGAAATTGCAATGTTGATAGAGGTTTCATTTAAAGGGAAAAAAAAAGAAAATAGCACATGGCGCTGAACCAGGAAATAACCTTTTCAAATTATAGTGATTAGAAATAACAATCACACTTGGGTGTGTACGTTGAAAATGTACACATACACTCTGTTTTTATAAAACTCACTGCAGATACTTTTAGATATTTTGGAATTGTTTTCTATGAGTGTTCATAACAAGCATTAATGAAAAAAATCTCAAATTTGCAATTAAAATTGATTGCAAAAAGCAATTTTTAGATGTTTATGAACAAATATCTGTATGAAATGTGTGTGTGCACACAATTGATCCATGATCAGTAGTGACAGAATTCAATGATTTTGCTGAATAAGAGTAACCTTAATAATAAAGCCTCAAATAACAGTAAATTCAGGGCTTCACACTTAACATAGTATTTTTTATCACTGGAGCTCACCTCTGTGTTTCCCCCCACCCTGCTCTGACAGACTGGGAAAGGAAGGCACAAAGAGATGAAATAACTCGTCCCAATTTACCCAAGACCCCAATGACAGAGCCAAAAGCAGAATCATAATCTCATTGTGGAGCGAATTTCTATGCCATCACTTGCTATGTGCCTGAGAGGGCCCAGTCACTAAATTGAGCCCATGTTAGGGGTCTTGTTTGTGCTTATTCAGGTGAAAAAGTTCCAGTGATGAGAATACATGAACTGCCTTCTGGGGAACCACTGAATATAAGCCTCACTGTAGAAAGCAGAGAGCACAGGAGGTGAGCTGTGAGCTTTTGAAGAAGATCCAGCTGACAAGAAGCCTCCAAATCAAAAAGAAGCTGTGACAAAGCAACAGCTGCTTCACAGCCCGTATTCCTTCTTCCACCATATTCTTCCGTGCTCACCTCCATCCTCTCTGCTGGTTATGAGTTTTCTAAACTTTGTTTGCATTTCATTGGTATGTGTGGTTCGTCTTCCATAAAATGAAGAAAGGTATTTTTAGAAGGATTTTTCTTGCTTTTCCTTTCAGCACATACACCTTTCCCATCTCTATTTGCTGCCATTATTTTTAGCCATAGCTGTCTGTACAGTTGAACAGCATGAGATTTTGTTAGCACTTAGAGATTAGAACAACTACTAAAACTATTGCAACTAACTCAGAACCTTCTGTTGATCTACCAGGACAACACTTTGTTCCTACATATTTCAACATGGAGCTATTTCAATTATTCTGGTATTACATTCTGGTATTTGTGAATAGAGAAGAACTCAAAGGAGATGCAATGGTAGGTGGCTGTCCTTGCCATAGTGATCATGAAACAGTTGAGTTTAAAATTTTCAGTGTAATGAGAAAAAAGGACAGCAGAGTTGCTACCCTGAACTTCAGAAGAGCAAACTTTAAGATATTCAGGAAGCTATTTAGCAGAGTACCCTGGGAATCTGCTTTTGAGGGCTTAGGAGTGCACAAGTGCTGGTCAATCTTTAAGAACCACCTTTTAGAAGCACAGGAGCAGGCCATGCCATTGTGTCTTATGCGAAGCAAGTGGGGCAGAAGACCAGCTTGGCTGAACAGGGAACTCCTTGTGGAGCTCGAGGACAAAGAAATTGTATGACCTCTGGAAGCAAGGCCAGGCTTCGCAGGAAGGTTACAGAGCTGCGGTTTGTATGTGCAGGGAGAAGACACAAAAGGCCAAAGCTCAATCAGAGTTGAAACTGGCCAGTGTTGTGCCAGACAACAAGAAGGGCTTTTTAAAATACATTCATAGCAAGAGGAGGTCTAGAGAAAGCATTGGACTGATACTTGATGAAGATGGTCATCTGACTAATAGGGATGAAGAAAAAGCAGAGGCATTCAACACATTTTTTGCCCAAGTCTTTAATAATACTGACAGACTTCAAGCTGCCCGGTCCCCTGAATTGGAAGACCACTAATGCAGGAACAGTGATTTTCCATTTGTGGACACTGATATTGTAAGGGACAAGCTGCACCAGCTGAATATTCACAAGTCCATGGGGCCTGGTGGGATTCATCCCAGGGTACTGAAGGAGATAGTGGATGTCATGGCAGGACCCCTCTCAATCATCTACCAAAGGTCTTGGGAGTCCAGGGAGGTCCCCACAGACTGCAAGCCAGCCAATATTATTCCAATCTACAAAAAGAGCATGCGCAAAGACCCAGGAAAGTACAGAGAAGGTCACACTGGGTGCTACTGACAGGCACTTAAAGAATAATGCAATCATCAGGCACAGTCAACATGGGTTCACAAAGCAAAAGTCCTGTTTAATTAATTTGATATCCTTCTGTGACAATATCACCCACCTAGAGGATGATGGCAAAGACAGTAGATGCAGTTTTTCAGGGTTTTAGTAAGGTTTTTGATACTGTCCCTCACAGCATCCTCCTGGACAAGTTGTGCAACTGTGGGATGAGTGAGTTCACGGTACACTGGGCAAAGAGCTGGCTGGATGTCAGGGCTCAAAGAGGGTGAAGGGGGACCACATCTGGTTGGTGACCAGTCACCAGTGGTGTTCCTCAGGGTTCAATTCTAGGGCCGGTCTTGTCCAAAATACTTATCAACAATCTGGATGCAGAAGTTGAAGGCACCATTAGCAAGTTTGCTGATGATCCCAAACTGGGAGGTGCTGTTGACTCTCTTGCGGGACAAGAGGCCTTGCAGAGGGATCTAGATAGATTGGAGCATTGGGCAATCATCAACAGCATGACATTTAACAAGAACAAATGTCACATTCTGCACCTGGGACAGGGCAACAGCGGGCACAAGGATAAACTGGGAGAGGAGGGCCTGGAGGGGAGCCCTGCAGAAAGGGATCTGGGGGTGCTGGTCGGCAGCAGGTTCGATAGGAGTCCACAGTGTGCCCTGGCAGCCAG